>NC_080561.1:36503563-36746063 GCF_030253575.1 Rhododendron vialii | reverse complement strand
CAAAGGCCACTCCACATAATTGGTACCGTCCAGCCGTTCCGGAGTGATGAGAGAGGATGTTTCCTGCATATGGAGACCAGACACAATAGTCGAAGATTCGTTCTTCTTTGGTGATTTAGCACCACTTACTTCTGTCATGGTGGCACTAAAAGAAAATTTTGCAGCGGAATGATATGAACAGAAACACCAACAATTGTGAATACAGGACCTACTTCAATTCCTAGAGTTTAAGAAAAGGAGATTGAAGGTGGCTCTGATACCATGAAAAATAAACACAATTGTGGAGTAATTTTCTGATAATTCCATTCATCGTAGTTGTACAATATATATAGTACAAATATTAACAAGGAAAGAATACAAGATTACATGAAAATATTCTACAACTACGGCATAAAATAAGATTACACAATTAAAGATATTGACCAAATCAAATATTGACCAAATCATATCCTTAATTCTAGCATAATGAACACGAAACACGATACGAATCGGACACAAAGTTAGCGGGTTAGGATTGAGCTTTTCTAACACGAAATACGAAAATGACACGATTCGAGAACACGAATTCTAAATAGGTCGGGTTCGGGTTGAACACGCGAGACATGAAATTGATACGATCAACACGGTTACAATAGAAATCCGATCGGGATCAATGAGGTCCTTATAAGGACGTCCTTATAAGATGGGAACTCTATATATATAATACAATAGATTATTATTAATATATGGTATATCCATAATTCTATATAGAGTTGTGTAACGAACATGATAACACAACACGAACCGAATACGAAATTATCGGGTTAAGGTTAAACATTTCTGACACGAAACACAAAAAATTACACGACTTGAAAATACGAATTCTAAATGGATCAAATTCGGATTGGATGGTTTGTGACACGAATAAGACTTGACACGACCCGTTACCCAGGTCTAATCAAAGGGGAATGTGAATGAAAGAGCCCCATAAACATGGGAAACAGAAATAAAATAATTTTAGATAAATTGACTTTTCACTAAAACTTTATTTAACTAGGAGTAGCTTTAATTAGTAAATAGAAAATGTTTCGTCACTGATGACATAGGGTTAGACCCAATTCTCTCTGCCATGAGCTGTCTGCTTACGTTAGTACCATCTGCTTTTTAGAATTTCTCAAAACAAAACGACAGCTTTTGCATGGTTTCTTGGAAATTAACCGGAGTGATCCTTTCTACGATAATGCTTGTCCAAATCATTCCGTGGACGGACTAGGATTTTGATTCAAGGTGAGCGTGCTTAATAGACATATACTTCCTCCGTTCTAATTAGCATGTTCCTAACTCTCGAAGAAGCGAGTTTTTATAGAAAGAATGATGAAATTTATAATAATACCACGAGTTTTTATGGAAAGAATGATGAAATATATAATTGGTATTAGCTTTTTCAATTTGCTCTTACTTTATGCTTGACATGACCGTTTATGTAAGAAAAAGGGTGAAAAGAGCAATGTTACACAACTTTTTACGTTGACTTTTCAAAGCGGACATTCTTTTTGGGACATTTATAAAAGAAAAAGAAGGACCAGCAATTTAGGGGTGGAGAAAGTATATTTTTTAACGGAATGTACACACAATAGACATATATTTTTTTGTGTGGAACCCATAATGGCCCCCACACTGTGCATAAAATCAGTGTCACTTTGTCCAACCAGGGGGCATGCTGGGCAGTAGGTGTGTAGCACGGTGTCATGAAATCTCAATCGTCCAAAAGTATTATGGATGGTTCAATTTTTTTTTAAAAAAAAAATTCAAGAAAAAGTTTAACTATGGACCATTAATTGTAGAAATAAATGGTCTGGATGGTGCACAGAACTCCCCCGGATCCAATTTGTTTGTGTAGTTAGCAGCTCTCGTGCACATATGTAGTTACTACTCCAAGGTGCACTGAATCATTTTTCAGGTGCATGGACAGAACCAGAGGAGAAATTTTTCAGTGCCGAGCGGGTACCACGTGGTGCCCGCTCGGTGCATCAAGGCCGTCCATTTCGGTTTTGGACGGCTCGAATTTAGAGAAAAAAAAATGAGAGAGAGTGTAAGAGTAAGAGGAGAGAGAATATTTCAATCCAAACCGTCCAATATACTTTTGAACCGCTCGGATACACCACGTCGAGGGTCATGGTATACATCCGGCACCGAAAAATCTCCCGAACCGGAGGCAAAGGTACTTTTTCCAAGAAGGAGAGAGGTATGGACTTTCGAGTAACTACCACGTAAAACTTCCTCAGCCAAACAGTCGTTTTGATAATCATGTTTGGCAACCAAGGAAATCACGTCATCCGTTGACACGTGCACCGCGTAGAGTCGAGTCAACCAAATCCCCGGGTCTTTTTTCTTTTTTTAAGACCCGAAAAAGTCCAAACCCACACACCATATGCCCCATGCATTATTCTTCAACCCCACAAGTTTTTTACCTTTTCCTTCCCCACTGTTAAAACTGCCACCCTCCTCTATATATACCCCTCCTTCACCCCATATTGTCCCCAACCATATTATTAGCGCTCTTTAGCGTTTGCTAGCTCAAAAAATACATACACTAACACCAAGTGTGTTAAGTACCTCTCTTCTGCTCCGTCTTTTCTTTGTTTTGTTGCTTATTAGTTCGACACTGCAACTGAACTGATCGAGCTATATACATGCCGAGAAAAGGGATGAGAAGCTTGTTCTTTTCGTCCAAGGCATCCGCGTCTTCCTTGTCTCAGAATTATCCATCCACCCCGGCGCGGATTTCATCCGACGCGTCCATGGAGCGGATCCTGACGATCTCGGAATCTGTTATTGGGAAATGGAACTCGGACGCTTCCTCGTACGCCAGGGTCACCTCCCTCTTCTACGAGAACCGGAGGGAAGCCAGGGACTTCATCAGGTGCGTCAACGAGCTGCAGAGATGCATGCACTCGCTGGTCGCCGAGGACGCCAACTCGGAGAAGCTCGTCCGCGGCCAGTGCCTGATGGAGGTCGCCATGAAGCGGCTTCAGAAGGAGTTTTACCAGATCTTGTCGATGAACCGAGCTCACCTGGATCCGGAGTCCGTCTCGGCCAGGTCGTCTCGCGCCTCCACGCTATCCAGCTTGTCGGACTACGAGGACGAGGACGTCCTGGCCGAGGACGACATTCGGGTTGCTGGCGAATCGATCTCGGAAGTCGAGGACGTGTCCAACGTCGCCATGGCTGATTTGAGAGCCATCGCGGAGTGCATGATATCCTCCGGTTACGCCAAAGAGTGCGTGAAGATATACAAAATAATACGAAAATCGATCGTCGACGAAGGCATATACAAGCTCGGAGTTGAGAAAATGAGTTCGTCTCACATCCAAAAGATGGATTGGAACTCATTGGAGTTGAGGATCAACAACTGGTTGAGCGGCGTGAAGATCGCCGTGAAGACGCTCTTCAACGGGGAGAGAATCCTCTGCGACCACGTCTTCGCCGCCTCGGACTCCATCCGGGAGTCGTGCTTCGCCGAGATCACCAGAGAAGGCGCCCAGATCCTGTTCGGATTCCCGGAACCCGTGGCCAAGATCGGAAAGAAGAAAGACTCGCCGGAAAAAGTGTTCCGGTTACTCGACATGTACACGGCGATCTCCGGTCAGTGGCCTGACATCGAGTCAATCTTCTCGTTCGAGTCCACGTCGGCCGTCCTGTCGCAGGCCATCGCTTCCCTCATCAGACTCGGCGAGTCAGTACGAGCCATGCTCACCGAGTTCGAAGCAACAATCCACAAGGACTCGTCGAAATCTCCCGTACCAGGCGGCGGCGTACACCCGCTGACCGTGCGCGTCACGGATTACGTCACGCTCCTGGCCGATTACAGCAACGTGCTGGCCGACATCCTCGCCGGCCACCCCCCGCCGTCGAAGTCTTCCTTGCCGGAGTCCTACTTCGACACGTCCTACTCCGACGACTTCCCGGAGCCGGCGATCTCCCTCCGGTTCGCGTGGCTGATCCTCGTCCTGTTGTGCAAACTCGACGGCAAAGCGAAGCATCACAAGGAAGTCTCTCTCTCTTACCTCTTTCTAGCCAACAACCTCCAGCACATCGTCAACAGGGTCCGCACGTCCAACGTCAAGTACTTGCTCGGCGACGAGTGGGTGGCTAGTCACGAGGCCAAGGTCAAGCAATTCGCGGCGAACTACGAGCGGCTGGGATGGGGCGGCGTCATCGGGTCCCTGCCGGAGGATCCGACGGCGGCGATGCCCGTCGCGAAAGCGAAGGAGTGCTTCAGGAGATTCAATACGAGTTTCGAGCAGGCGCACCGTAAGCAGTCGGTGTGCGTCGTGCAGGATAGCAAGCTCCGCGACGAGATCAAGGTTTCGATAGCGAGGAAGGTCGTCGGGGCGTACAGGGAGTTCTACGACGCGAACAGGGCGGTGTGGAGGGGGGAGAGGGATTTGGTCAGATATGCCCCTGAGGATGTGGGGAATTACCTGTCGGATCTGTTCTTCGGAGGTGCTGGGTCGGGGAGTTCTTCGTCATTGTCGTCTACTTCAAACTCGTCGCATTCGCGGCCGTTACGGTCTCGTTAAGAAAGCTGTTGATTACGTAAATAATAACGACGGTTGTTGTAAGCACGAGTTCCCTGTCTGTCTTAACGGATTTGAGGAAATATTTTGGGAGTAATTATTCAGGAGTCCACCGCTCGGCCATTTCAAAACCACATATTCATAAGATGTTTATACACTTAGTCGTGAATTTTACGAGAATGTGTGGTTGTAAAGTAATACGAGCTATCGGACTACTGAATAATTTCACCTATATTAGAGGTATATAACTGTTGGTGGTGTAAAATAATTACTATAAGTGGCTACGTTTTGTGATTATGTGGTTAATTAATTATCCCTTGGAGGATTTGGCTTTCCTTTCAGGATTTGTATCCTCTATTTTGTAGAAAATTAAGCTGTTCTTATACAAATTTTGTACTTATGATCGAAGAGAGCATTTCTGTCAGATTTTCATTTGTTTTCCATATATGCTGCAATGGAGTAGACAAGGATAATATTAATGCATCTTTGCAAACCCTGAGGAGTTTTTGAGCAGGGGCATGACAACAAATAAGAAGCTCACTTTCCAAGCTCGCATGCTTAACTTGATTGCAAAAAAAGAGAAATTGTTGGACCACTAGAGGTTTGTGCAGTCGTTAATTTCAGGACACCGAAATTGTTAAAGATAAATGTAAAAACCGACCCAGACACCGAGTTAATCGAAACATACTTTTACTTCTTTGAAATGCTACACATCTTTATTGGCTACCCACGGCCCCTTGTAATTAATGAAGGGTTTCTTTCTTTTTCGTAAACATCCCCATATCAGTCACCTTCCTTAATTCTGGTATTCCCTTTCACTACAATTATAGTACTAGTAACAGTGATACTCGAACCCAAGGGGTTTTGCCGAATTGAATGAGAGATCGAGATGTTTAATGACTTGAGCTCTAACAGGTCGCAAGATCAAATGTTAGAAAGGTTGAACGTTCCAAACTTTGGAGTCACTGAAAATTGGAACAGACGATAGTGTTGTGCCGAGGGGGCACAGCACCGTTTTGTGCCTCCATCTCGGCCGTCCGTTCGGCAATTCAACGCTTCAGATTTTATCTCGGCAATGAACGGCTCGGATGCTGCACGGTGGGGATGAGATCTAGACTGTTAGATTGCCGAACGGATGACCTGGATGTTGTGCCCCACCTCGGCACAACACCTCGCCCGGTACCTAAAATTTTGTTTGTGGCCTCGGCAATAGTCGAGGTGTGCATAAATTGGCTCGAACACCCAGTTATAAATGACAGGTGAGTTTGAACAACAATTCATAAATGGCTTCAAAACTAAAAACGGGCGGCCCAAAGATCATCAATTTATCTTTGCTTGTCTCATAGACAGGGCCGCGGATCCTCTGTCCTGATTTTCCTGTCCGAGTCCCCTGCACCACACTTCCCCTTCTGCCGCCACACCAAACCCCCCTCCAATTTCCCTCTAACTCTGTTACATACCAGTTAAGTCTATTACATACAAAACTTTTCTTTGTTTAGTTTTTATTTTTGATTTTTTGGAACCCATTACGAGTTTATAAAGATGATTTAAATTGCAAGTTATTCTTAAAATACTTTTTTTATGGGTTCTTGAAAAAAAAGAAGTTAAATCCGTTTTCGATATGACTGTTTCATGATTCGTAGGCATCTTACGAATTCTTTAAGTGTATGCCTACGAATTCTTTAAGTGTTCCAATTTTCAATCTATTTAAACTGGTGCGAAGATTTTATTTTTCTTATCATTTCATCCTAAATGATCGTAATGAATTTTTGGCTCTAAGGCCTTTCAACGAGCACCCTAAGACTATTTATTTAGTTTCAGGACTCTCTTAGGGTGCTTATTGAAAGGTCTTAGAGCCAAAAATCCACTACGACCATTTAGGATGAAATGATAAGAAAAATAAGATCTTCGCACCGGTTCAAACGGATTAAAAATTGGAACACTTAATTTTTTAACTATAGTTTTTACTCCCTCCGTCCCTTTTTTTGTGTCCAATATACCATTTTGGGCTGTCCCTTAATAAGTGTCTATTTTGTAAAGTTAGGAGGGTAAAAGTTGGTGTATTGTCTATTTTGTCCCTAAAAGTAGATTTTATTTTGAAAAGTTAGTGAGTAAAAGTGTAATGATGATGGGTAAGTAGGGAAAGTGGAGGAAAAAGTTGATGTGAAAGGTGTAATGATTATGTCTTTTTAATAAGTTGGAGTTACGAAGCAGGACACTTAAAAAGAGACGGAGGGAGTAATATATAAACTATATAAAAAAATTAAATGCTCCAATTTTCAATCCGTTTGATCCGGCACAAAGATCTTATTTTTCTTATCATTTCATCCTAAGTGGTCGTAATGAATTTTTGGCTATAAGGCTTTTTAACGAGCACCCTAAGGCCTTTCAACGAGCAACCTAAGAGAGTCGTTTGGCTAATTAAGATATGTGGCCATTATTGCATTCTTGCTAGCTGGAACCGTCCAACTTTTAATAAGCACAGGAGTTGCCGTGATAAGAAAGCTGTTTCCATATTAATAATAAGTTGAAAATTGGATACTGGACTATTTTTCAATGATTTCCATGTGGTGTATAAATATTGAAAATGTCACGTTCAATATTAGAAAATAATTCAACTAGCTAGAAAAGTAAACATAAAAATTCTACAAAAAGAACAGTCCCATAATGTCAAATAAGAGATCCATTTTTCAAAACTTACGCATAATAATATATGAAGAAATTTACGTCTCAAACTATATTTTGCAAGCTTCACGTGCCACCCAATAGGAGAAAAAAATTGGACTTTATAATCTGTTGGCAGCATTACGCATAACGTTAGCAGAAAGATAATTGATTTTCACATTCTCGTGTATTATGCATTATAATGTGGTCTTCCTTTTTTGGAAGTTTACGATAATGTCCTTTCGAAAATTCAACAAGTGACGCTACTAAAAAAAGGAAAATAGAAAAATATTGAAATGAATGTGAGGAAAGGAGTGGAAATATGAATTTGAAAAAGTGTGAAAATCGCCACCCTATGCGGTACCGAATCCTGATTCGGAACCAACTAAAAATCTCTCAAATAGTTGGCCTGGTGCCGACCTTCTGTCTTTTTCTTTATTGGCTAAAAACATAGAACTCTAACCTTAATTTCTGCAGGAAGAATTAGGAGTATGAGCTAACTCAAGAATCAGACACTGGAATTGAGTATACAACTCTACCAACAACGATGGCCCCAAAATTTGACATGCACCACAGTTATAGAAGATTGTCAACAATATTTTGGCCGCAAAAAGTTCACAGTGATCACATTTGAGTATCATACATCGAATACCGATTGATTCCACACTTACTATTATGCATCGGTTAGAGACAGAACTGGTAAATTCCATTTGGATACATTAACCGCACTTAACTGTCTTATCTTGCATTTGAGTTTAATCTAACGGGGTCATGGGTCACGCCATCAGGGATAGAACAATGGGGAAGAAACAGAGAGAGAATTCTAGATCCACATAATAGTGTCACGAGAAAACCAATCACGAATGAATAATTGAAAAGATAAGAATGTTACGAGAATCAGAATTCCGATACATTTCATCCTTACCATTCCTTAGAAATACGGAGTGCTTGCACTTTACATGCCAGAAAGACAATTAGCACCACACCAGTGAAAGGTGATGCCATTGCCAAGAGTTATAGCACTAGAAACGGACACGGCCATACATAGAAACCATCACTTATGCACAATAAATAATTCGACCACACGCATTTAAGTTTAATGTATATATTACGTATACGTGTAAATATAATACCGCATTCTTGATGTTACTTGGGATTATCAGCTGGGAGAGAGACAGATTGCCACCCGGTACAATGCTGTAGAGCTTTTTTCAGAGCATCCGTGGGAGCTTCCACCGTGCATGACGAGTAGTATCCACTGGGATGAAATCCATTTTCTGCACTTGACAATGTCATTAAACCCGATTGAGTCCCATCCACAAACAAGTCCCCCTCGGACTTTATGCAGCCAGTATTTTCTTCGTGTTTGTCAGCAGCCTACCAAATGCAACCACGGATAGTTTTATCATTTCAAAACAAAGATGAAAAGGTTTAAGTTGTAATGAAAATGCAGGTGCATTTTGAACGTCAAGGTAATGATATTCTAAATTACTACCGAGCATTATTTTTTTTTTACAAGAAAAAAAAAAAATAATAATAATAATTGATTATTGATTACTAATGAGCATTATTGATTACTATAGATTTACTGCACCTTACTAGCTACTGGCAACAGAGTCACAGACATTGTGCAAAGAGCCCTTGGCAACACCTCAAGTATAAGACTGTAGCTATTCAACTCAACTCTGAAGAAGCCTAATAAAAATGAACTCTGAGGTTTGTTCCACAAATAGATGTTACCATTTCTTTGGATTTAACCAGGACTACATGATCTCTTTGACGATGTAAAACAGAAGCCAAAAAAGGCCTGACATTTCAGTTGTAGTGAAACTCTATTCAAACCAGTAAACATCGCTGGAACCATTTCCAACTATGTAGAATTCAGCAACAGCTTCGTAGACTACAGGTTGGGGAAAGAGAAAAAGAGGGTTGCGGTGGGTGGAAACCATATTTCTAAAATCTAGACATAGCAATCCTTTGCTTGGAATGCAGTAGCCATGCACAACCCACGAGCAGACGTTCACCAAGACAAAGAGTCAAAGACACGAGTGGCCCTAAATTTCTTGGCAAGCAACCACAAATGATTTTTCTTTATATCAATGAACACCACATGAACCTGATACTATGAAACAGTAAGGAAAGCTTGAAATGAAAATATAGGAGTATCCATGGACCTTACCTCAACTTTAGCACAAATAGTCATTGCCACAGGTAGTTGAGCAAAACAATTGATGATCCAAATACCATAGCCTCGACTATGTTCATGGACGTAAATGGAAATGCAGCAATGATTGATAACCAACAATGGAGAATCATGAAACAACCTTCTCGGTCATCATCAACAAGACCACTCAACCTAAAGTTGCTCAAATTACTCATTAAAGGTTATTAACCACATAAATTTTAGATCCAACCCAAAAGCTTAAGCTATTACGTGGACAGGTCCCAGCCTTACTTTAAGTGATCACTCATTCCATACCCAAGCAATGTGGGATTGTATTCCTTACCATCCCCCTCACGTGCAACCATGTTTGAGAGTCTGTCACCTATAGCCTCTTTTGGGTCTATCATCATGCAGCATTTTATTGAGTCTATCATCATTGGGTGTGGATTGTAAATTTTTGAATTATCGAGTGGGATGGGTCCCTCTATGAAACCATGTAAAAACTATAGATCCAACCCAAAAGCTTAAGCTATTAGGTGGAGAGATCCTTACATTATATTAAGGGATCACTCATACCATACCCAAGCAAAGTGGGTTTTAAATTTAATTCCTTAAAATATTCAGTAGGAAAATAACCACTCCATTGTCACTATTTCAGCAGCAATGGGTTGAGTGGAGCAAGATTTCATCAGGACGTATGGAGATATTGAACTATGTAGTGAGGAGTGTAACTAGTGGTCCCCGTACGGGATCGAGTTTTCGGGAAAACCATTAACTACGATTTAGACCAGAAGTTATGATCCAGCAGGCAAGAAAGGGAAAAGCAAAGATCAAGTGAAGGGCTAGATCTCTCAGAAGTACTTATGTAGAGATGACACTGACACTTCGACATGTAAATCTCCAAAAATTGAAGGATACGATGATGGGGACAGGCTTAGAAAAGTGCGTAATATCATAAATGCACAAGAAAACAACAAGCCTCTAATTACTATCAGAGTACCATATATCCTACTTTCTACATTTATCAATACGTAGCTCACTAAAGTATTGCAACAAAAGAACATTTTATCACTCCCACGTCTTTATATTCCATCAACCATCATCTGTACACGAAAAAAGACCCCACAAGCGTCCAACTTAAACACAATATCAGAAAAAATACGAAACTTCTGTTTGAGTGTGGGACACGTGTCCAGAAAATGTTAGTGTCTGTCAAGTGCCCGACAATGGTGCTTGAACTCCAACACAATGTCCGTCCTACATAGAGAAGAACCACAGAGCCTAGATACTGAGCCAACATGCACGTTGAGGTACACAGTCTTCTAGCCAATTTGGAGTAAACTTGGGGGCCACCCCTTTCTCTAACCAAAACAATAAATTAAAAAAAAAATGTATGGACATGCTTTCCCGGTTCCATGACATCCAGAAACTGACATAATTGAGAGGATATGCAACCAAGGGGTTTTTGATATATAAAAGCAATTACGATCCAGAATGAAAGGGTTTATGGCTCTTCTTGTACTTTTCCTGGATGAACAACCTTGTTCCTTTTCCCTTAATGGTTTCCTAAAGACACTGTGAACATGCTTTGCTGGTTTACAAGCATCAACAGTGTGAAATGCCTTCCATGATGTTGCATGAGTACTTCAGTGTGTATGTGAACATTAATGCCACGCAATAGCAGCATATTGTGGTTGCCACCATGATACGAAATCTACAGTGCCTTACATACCTGTTTCTTTTGTTAATATGCAAGTATTAAAAAGGGGATGCAACCCTTGTACAAGGCTAACATCAGATAAACTCTACAAACCGAAGCAAAGCAAAAGAAAAAAGCCCTATACACTCGAAATCATCAATAGTTATACAAATGGTAATGTAGCTTTGTTGGAACACAATATTAAGCAACCGAAAGAAAAGCACCTACAGAGTAGAGATGCAGCCAATACAAAGCACTAAAGGTTGAGAGGTGGTATAAGAAGCAAAAGAAAATCCAGTTTCCATTTTGGAATAACAACCTCAACATAGAAACAGCCAATAAAGTTGAACACGCGAAGATGCATGAAGAATGTACCAACAACAGCAATACATTAGTACAATGCCTAACAGGAACTACAACACCACCAACCAGAGTAGATCTTCACTTTCCGTTCATAATGAAAAGAGGAAAACATACGGCAGTATTGAAGTAAGATTCTACATCATCTCACAGAAATAATAAAGGCCTTAGAACATTATAATTTCACCATCCCTTCGATCCTAAGCATGGGCATTTGGTACTTAGTTTTGCCTTTTTCACTAGGAAGGTCTTACCTAAATTTGCTAACCTTAGACCAAATTTAGCAGCATGAGTTTTATGTTCTCGTTGGTTCACTTGATTTTCATGTGTCAAAATTTACCAAACAAGTTTCACACATAACAATCCTTAGACCAAATCTTTCAATTTAAACCAATTTAACAGGAGACGCGAAATAAACTCCAAGTAAATATCCCCACTAAATTAAAGACACCTCCAGCTATCTACAGGGCATGATAGAGTTTCCATTGAACATAAGGAAATTTGTGCCACTGTTATCACATCAACACCTATTACCTCAACAACAATTGGAACTAGAGGTAATGATGTGAAATTTCAGAAATGTAATGCAAAGAATGTCAACAGAAATATATTACCTTCTCATTAAGATACTTGAAAGCCACCTTCTTCTGTCCAGCTTCGTATATATTGCACTGGGAATATATCTGAAGGCCAAAAATTTACTACGTTAATTAAAGAAGTGGCTCGTCATGTAAAACATCTTTGGAAACTGAATAACTCAAACAAGTACAGAAGAACAAGCAGGAAATCAGCTGCTCAAAGAATCTTGACCTGTGATTCCACACTGGCACAGACAGCATAAATGCCCCAGTCTCTGGTGTAGTTATTGTACAAATGTACTTTTGCGAACCTGACACGGGGATGCCTCTGTCGAGTACCATCAAAAAAACAATGATGAATGGTCACTCGAATGCATCTGTCGCCAATGTGAGAAGGGTCTGCTCCAATAAGCATTGTCTTGTCATGCTTTGAAAAGTGACATCTGCATAAAAAGACTATTGATTCAGCTTCAGCTCTAAGTTACCTGGAAAGCAGATTGTTCCAGTGCGAGGAACGGAAACGAAAACACAGTTTCCCAAGAACCAGGGACAAATATATGGACAAGGACACAACAATTCTAATTAAATGGGGACACGGACATGGCAGGGGAAACGGTAAAAAAAATGTATACATTAGGACATATATTAAGGTGGTATTTATATGATCATTCGATCCGGAAATATCCAAAACTACCAGTATTTTTACAATTCTTATTGTTTCTTTCTTAAATATTACAAGTTTAACGAGGTTACGAGGGTTTTATTTGGTCATAACTCATTTATTCTCGTACTTTTTTCCTCATATTTTTGGAATATCGTAGCCCCGAAATTAGCTTTCAATATATAAATTGATCCTTGACATGTTTCCATCCGTGTCCAAATTGAGACACGGGTAGCCCCGATGTGTCCTAGGTGTGTCCCCTGCTTAACAATAAATGGGGACACGGACATGGCAAGGGACACGGTAAAAAAAATGTATACATTAGGACATATATTAAGGTGGTATTTATATGATCATTCGATCTGGAAATATCTAAAACTACCAGTATTTTTACAATTCTTCTTGTTTCTTTCTTAAATATTACAAGTTTAACGAGGTTACGAGGGTTTTATTTGGTCATAACTCATTTATTCGTACTTTTTTCCTCATATTTTTGGAATATCATAGGCCCGAAATTAGCTTTCAATATATAAATTGATCCTTAACATGTTTCCATCCGTGTCCAAATTGAGACACGGGTAGCCCCGATGTGTCCTAGGTGTGTCCCCTGCTTAGCAATAAGTAAATTTATTGGACAGGCCTTGTGTCGTATCCCAGACGTATTTGTTCAATTGTTCACATAAAGAACATTTGTAGAAGCATTATGACCAATTTTGTACATATTTTGATGCTGCTAAAGCTCCAATCTCTCATAGTTTTTACTATAAGAGAAAATTTTGAATCATTTTGGAAAGCTAATGTCAGCGTATTGGAACAAAGGTGTACCATACTTCAGAAAGTTCACTGCAAAACATAATTCGATAGGCTTTAGAGTCATCAGCTTACCTAGAAATTGTAACATCTGTGCTTCCCCGGGTGATATCAATCAGTCCATCATCGTAATTGCGGAGGCTGCATCGGTCAATCCATATGTGCTTTGAGTTAGGTTTGATCTGAATTCCATCAGCATCAGGTCCTCTACCTCCTTCAAACTCTAGATTGCATATAATCACATGTTCACATTCCTTCAACCTCAAGCCCTTCCCCATAAATTTTATCCTCTGTCCACGCCCATCAATGGTCTTATAAGAAGACACACTCAAATAAGATGAAAGATTGATGGTTCCTGAAACTTCAAAGACAATCCATAGAGGTTCTTTCTTACGACACCCTTCACGAAGTGATCCTGGCCCATCATCTGCAATAGCATAAATATGAATTGTACATGCATTATATTTCCATGTTGTTCAACAACAAAAATCTGACATGTTAACAAAGCAAAGCAAAGCAAATTCATTAATTCAACCTCTGCATGATACTTTGGAAAACTACATGCATGCCTTCGCCAAACCTTTGACAGCCAGATATAATTGGTCTAATACAAATTGAGAATAGGGATACCAAGATTACACTACAGATTCTGCTGTGCAATTTTACACTGTTCATTGCCCTACCTATGGAAGGTTTTTAATAAATTTGTGGGGAAAGGATCTTTGATAATTTGCTTCACCAATCAAAAGATATTTATATGATTTGCTTTAACCGAGCTAATGTTTACCAATTTCTCCTCCAACAACGTTGCATTGCACTGAAAACATGATCCATTTCTACATTTGCAGCAACATCTCAATGAATATAATTGTTAACATCCCGTCAAGTTAAATGACTTAAGTCTTGTTGAATCTTCATAATCACAAGGGCCGCAACCCTATGCACATGTACGCAATTGACAGAGAAACCAATCAAATAAAGGAAAAATCAACAAAAATTATGCGAAGACAGAACAAACAAATAACAATACCAAACAGCACAAAACCCCCTGATATTTTGATCCTCACCCAAAAAAATCCCTCAATAACATTTATGTGAAGAATGCTCATTGTATGTGCATTAATATTTCTCTGCGGCTACGTATGCATTCGTGTGTGCATGTATGTGTTTGCGTATGCTTTTGGGGCCATTGAACATTGTGATTCGTATATTTATATATTTCTTCGAAAATGCAAGTTTCCCGGACAAGCAAGTGCACACCTCAAACAAATCCCTACTGCCTCTCTCTCACAATCGTTTCACACACTTTACCTGCGGGGACTTGTGACTATAGAGTTGCTGAAGAAGGGAGTCAAACCTCCACATTCTTGTTTGTAAGTCACTAAGGTCGAAAAAGAAACGCACTTTCATCATTTTTTTTCAGCAATTCTCATAAATTCTCAATTCTTATCCCCCCATGTAAAAAGATTGAAAATTCCAGCAATTAAACACATGAAAATCCATCATTTTTCTATCCAATCAAGAACGCGACTTAAACACCAACTTATGAACACGGATAAACAATATAGGTGGTACATGACAATTTGCACATAGACATGTTTTTTTATCGGCAAAAAAGAATTTACTACTATTAAACATCGAAAGAACTATACAACCGTTAAAAGGATCCAAAGCATGAGGGCATCACAGCAAAGAAAAACTGACATCCCAATTTGCACATAGACATGTTGAGAGGGAGAGAGAGAGAGAGATGGGACCTGCTAGAGTGGTGACATGAAAGAGGGATCCATGGAGGCCGCCGATGGCGCAGCGGCCGAACCCCTCGGCCTGGGCGGCGAGAGCTCGCAAGGAGGAGTCGGCGTGAGGGTAAGGCAGTTTCAAGGAGGAGGAAGAGGAGGCCATGTCCGGATTGGGCAATGACGAGGAACCCTTTTTATAGGAGGGACGAATTTCAGGATGAGGGTTAGAGCCGTTAGTAGGGGCATAACGGTTTCGTTTCCTGAAACATCCGTGGTTGTTTCCCATTTATGACACAGCCTCTGCTGCTGCTTAAACCCCCTTGTTTACTCTCTCTCTCTCTCTCTCTCTCTCGCCATGCATATATGTAAACATATTTGCTTTAAGAATATTATACGAAACCGACAGTGAGTAATGGATAATTTTAGATATGAGAAAGGGAAAGGGAAAGGTAGAGGCTAAAGTCACATAATTTGTCTAGTGCGTACGAATGCGTGACCGAGAATTTGAGGACAAGTCAGACGGAACATAAAAATTGTAAATTAGTACTAATAAAATCTGCAATAAAAAGATTAAAAGTACAAGCACAATCCGAACATGAATCGCATGATATTTTCGAAGATTGTGTGACTAGGAATATCTGATTTACGAAAAAGAATAGGATTGTAGGAATCTAGTGGATATAGTTCCGCCACTGCCGGGAGAACTTAACTCCGTTGAAATTGACCATTTGACGGAGTTCTGAATTGGGACATCACCATTACTATCAGTCAGTCAACGTCAAGTTTCCTATTGAAGGCCAACCGACAAAATTCTACATTTTGATGAAAATTCGGTGGGTTATTTGCATTCTTAAACCCTAAACTATGCAAAATGTGTTGCAATATATCAAGTTCAAGATTCACCACTATCTCATTTGATAACTAGAACCGTTGCCCGGCATTGAGATTTTTGGGACGCGGGGCTCTGTTGTGCCATGAGGCACAGTACCCTCTACCCACACCCCGAAACAGTACCGTTTTGGAGGGAAAAAAAATTTAGGTTTCATATTTGTAATCCTATGGAGCAAAAACGTGATTATAAAAGCTCTAGAAATAAAATTTAATTATGTCTCTTTAGAATAATAAGATCTTCACACTGGTTTAAACGGATTGAAAATTGAAGCAGTTAATTTTTTAACTGTATTTTTAATATATCAATAGTCTAAAAAATTAAGTGCTCCAATTTTTAATCCGTTTGAACAAGTGCGGATATCTTATTATTCTGAACATATTATTCTAAAGGATCATAATTAACTTTTGTCTCCAAAACTCTCATAATTAAGTATCGATTTGCTCTTTATTTAGGATCCTGTGGAGCAGAAACATGATTATTAGAGCTTTAAAGACAAAAGTTAATTACGTCTTTTTAGAATAATATGTCCAGAATAATAAGATCTTCGCACTTGTTCAAACGGATTAAAAATTGGAGTAATTAATTTTTTTAATTTTTTTAGACGGTTTATATACTAAAAATATAGTTAAAAAATTAACTGCTTCAATATTCAATCCGTTTGAACCAGTGTGAAGATCTTATCATTCTGATCATATTATTCTAAATAGACATAATTAAATTTTATCTCTAGAATTTTTATAATCACGTTTTTGCTCCACAGGATTGCAAATAAGAAAGCTTAAGAATTTTTTTCCTACAAAACGGTACCGTTTGGGTTTGGGTAGGGGGTACTGTGCCTCATGGCACAGCAAAACCCCCGTGTCCAGATTTTTGAGGCCCTAGGAGAAATTAAAAAATAGGACTTCTCGTGTTTTCTATATATATTAGTTGTTCGATAAAAGAAACCAAATTTACACTTGGCTTAGTGGTAGATTGCGTGAGTCTTAAATGCAACAGTTTTAAAGCATTTTTTTTTTTACGACTTGAACAATTGTTTGTGAAAAAGATGGAAGGAGTAGGAATCAAACTTGCGAACTTATGGTGACTGAGCAAAGAACTTACCACTTGTACAATATTGCACATACATAATATTTAATATATTTCGATATTTTGAGGCCCTATAATTGTGCTGAAAACTGGAGGCCCCAAGCAGTCGTCTAGTGCCCGTTCATTATAGACTTTGATGAATCTGGCATCCATGCAAATTTTCAGTTGATTGGACATCTTTATCCATCTGAACGAAGCAAATTTTGTCACAAGAGAAATGGACGCCAAGAGTCCGACCAAGTCTTTGTTCATATCTATTTGATTCGCATAGATGATAAATGCATCAACTACAAAAAAAAAAAAAAGGCGAATGGTTCATATTGTTGAATGAAATTATTGCGATTTTTTTTTTACTCACGTAAGAGCATTTCCAAAGGAGTGCTTACAAAATCAAAACCAAACTACATTTGAACATTCACATAAGCAAAATATTGTCCAAAGGAAATAACAAATTTGTTACGCTATTTTTGTGTAGCTCTCTCTCTCTCTACCGTCCAAGGAAAATAGCAAACTTGTTACACTATTTTTGTGTAGCTTTCTCTCTCTCTCCAACTTTGAAGAGAAAGAAAACACTCTTCACTCTTAAAATGTTTATTATTGATAAATTGTTAAAATTTTGAACAAAGTGAGAAGTGGTAAAATTGTCCACATGTATTCATTGAAAAAAAGGAAGTTTATATACACTACATAAACTGATTTAGATCCTAAATTAGTGGATGTACTCTGTCATTGCCTATTTACATTCCTATGAAAAAGGAAAACAAATCAAGCAAAGATGAATGAGGGTTGACTGTCCGTAATCGTAGGATGTCCCAGATTTTGTACATCGACTTTACATTCCTTAACACAAAGTGAGTCCTTTAATATAAAAATGATTAAACAAAATCAAAATTTGAAGAGTCCTCGAGCGTGCAACTCTTCAACTTACACATAGGTCACAAAAACTATGATGTAGAATTTTGCCTCTTTCCTAATGGATGCGCTACGACACCATGTGATCGAGATATCATCGTATCATATGAGAGGATCTCGACCCGTGGCGGTGTCTTGGGCACCTGATAATTATTCGTAAACGAGGCAACATCCCAATTTCGGATGACTCAAGACTCCATGCACAAAAGATCCGTTGTTAAAAGCCCATCATCATGGCCACCAAATAGTTGGCCCCGCGGCCATGCTTTCCCCGAACGTATAAAAACCACCACCCCACCACGGCGGCACCACCACCACCACCACCACTATATTTTCCGGTTCAATTGGCCTTTCCCACACGTAAATATATACGTACAGACAATGAATTCGTAGGACTATATTCATTTTCTCGATCTTAAACATGACTTCCGTCATCGATGAAGGTACCCCCTATTTCACCTTCTATGCATGCTTACACCATCTTAGATATGATGAATGCGCTACATTATCGTTTGTTAGGTTAGAATTTCTGAATTCCTTTTTCCGATCATTACGTTTTTCCACAATGCAAAATGCTTTCGGCACCGATTCAGACACAGATGTGTTTGCATGCACATTCGATTCATGGGTGATTCTGAACGCAAATCTAGGCATGTATGTCCATGCGTGCACATTTCATGTACATTGTGTGAGATTCACATGTATCAAATAATTCTGAACACATATATGTCCATATCTATATTTGGACATTTGAGTTCATGCATGCACGTTCCATGTGCATCGTGTTTCACGTTCATCAAACAATTCTAAACACATGTGTGTCAATATCTATATCTGTATCTATACATTCGTGATCATAGCACTACTCTTCTTCTGCAACGCATTGTTTAATTGTGCAGAAGGAGGAGAGAGGGATCTCGAGATGGGACTAACCTCGACGCCTTCTCCGTCTCCTAGGGCGGTTCAGGCTCCGGCTCTAGTTATATCAACTTCCGGGAAGCGAATGGACCAATCGAATTCCGGAAATTCGCTGTTGATTTCGAATTCCGGAAAGCGAATGGATCAATCGAATTCCGGAAAATCGCTAGTAATTTCGAATTCCGGAAAACGAATGGACCAGTCGAATTCCGAAAAATCGTTGGTCATCTCGAATTCCGGAAAGCGAATGGACCAGCCGAATTCAGCAAGGAAGAAGTACGTGAAGCAGGTGACCGGGCGATTCAACGACACGGAGCTCCACCTGGCGGCGCAAAGGGGGGACGTAGCGGCGGTGAAGCAGATCCTGGGGGAGATTGACGAGCAGATGGTGAGGACCCTGAGCGGGGCGGAGTTCGACGCGGAGGTGGCGGAGATCCGGTCAGCGATCGTGAACGAGGTGAACGAGCTAGGAGAGACGGCGGTGTTCACGGCAGCGGAGAAGGGGCACGTGGAAGTCGTGAAGGTGCTGCTGCCGTATACCACCAAGGAAGGGATTGTGGCCAAGAACAGGTCGGGGTTTGATGCGTTGCATATTGCGGCTAGTAAAGGTCACCAAGGTACTGAGTGATTTCTATTTTGTGTTGGTTTGGCTAACCATAGCCCACTATGCAATGGATAATGCATATATGATGTAAAAGTAAAAAAATAAAAATTGAGTTTCAATACACTTTCATATATATCAATCAATTGCATGGATATCAATTAATGCGTTTTTTGCGCATTAACTACTGCCCTAGTGTGGTACGCATTTTCCATTTTATCTTTCTCATATGGTTTTGTATGGAATTTTAACTTGAGTTGCTCCAATCTGTGGCCAAGATATTTGCAAGAACATATGAATGTATGTACAATATTTTGTGTTTATCTGTACATCTTTGTTACTACTGCATCATCTGACTCCTCTTGCACTATTTTGAGCTGGTAGTTAACAATGAAAATGGCATCGACTAGCTTTCGAAGATTTGTGGGCAAGATTATCGAGTTTGATTCCCCTCGTTTGTGTCATATGTGCACTTTGTTTCATTATTATCTTTATCCTGAATCCTTTGCTTCATCGGTCATTTATCTAATTCAGTCATCAAACTTTTATTTCCCCTTGGGTTGTGCTTTAAGTGCATTTCAATTCATTGTGGTCTGTATATCTTGAATCCTTTGTTTATCTCATGGCTTTGTTTCTTGCGATCCATATGGAATCCTGAAATTGTTGTGAAGAAAACTGCACAATGTTTGTCAACTTTGCGTGTCAATTTTGAAAAAATAAAAGAATGTGTACCATGTAAATGCCGCTGGCTTCATCAGAACCGCCACTGAATTCAGAAAAGCTGGTCAATTCTTTTTTCCGTTAACAGATTGTTTGCCTGCATGGTTTGGTGACTCTTTTCTTTTTTTGCAGCCATTGTCCAGATACTATTAGACCATGACCCAGATCTAAGCAAAACAGTAGCACAATCGAATGCCACCCCTCTTGTATCAGCAGCTTCAAGAGGGCATATAAACGTGGTTAACGAGCTACTGTCAAAAGATTCCAGCTTGCTAGAGATATCGAGGTCCAACGGGAAGAACGCGTTACACTTAGCTGCTAGACAGGGTCACGTGGATATTGTGAAAACATTGCTCGATAAGGATCCACAATTGGCAAGAAGAACTGATAAGAAAGGACAGACTGCTTTGCATATGGCTGTCAAAGGGATTAGTTGTGAAGTGGTGAAGTTGCTTCTTCAAGCAGATGCAGCCATTGTGATGCTCCCAGACAAGTTTGGAAACACAGCATTGCATGTAGCCACCAGGAAGAAGCGGTCAGAGGTATACCGTTCATTCATATTGCCACCTCAATATCGATATAAGCCAACTTATCTTCTTCACTGCTCGGACTGATATAACCTTTATACATAGCTGGTTTTGCTTTTAATCAATTGGTGCTTGATAATCATGGTAATTATGGTTAGGGGTCGAAATTCATCTCAGCTAGCCAAATGTAAAAGCCTGAAAACTTGATTCCTTGAGGATGAACTCGGTTAAACCTCTCAACCCCATAAATCGCACTTAGAAGATTTAGCAGCTAGTACACATCCGAGTTTTGGGGTTTACGGAGATTTGGAAAGAATATTGTTCGACCTTCATCTTAATCAACAATCATACAAAATCACATTTTAACATCATGTTATAATGTAAAAGTACAAAATTTAGGAGTTTGCTTTGTTTCTTCATGCATGATCATTCTGATGGGAACAAAGGATCTAGGAACCAAAAACATGTAAACCAAGAAAACCTCAATAAACATAGAAGACAAGGCACTTTTTTGAAGACAAGGCACTTCAAAACAAGTAATTCGAAGAGCCGAACGCGAAAGAATTCCACACAGAAGAGTCAAGACCAGGCTCCCTAATATAATGTTTAACCAATCTATTCCGGATCGACCAGATCTTCTTTCTAAAAAAATTCGATTTGGACCTAAGATTTATTTGATATTATGGATGACTGGTTATGGAGGGACTGTTTCATTTTTGTAAGCTGGTTTGGTTTATTGCTCTTTCCAACCACCTCTTTTTAGAGTTTTATATGAACATTAAGACAAATTTGAAGGCATCTTTCTTTTCACTTCAGATAGTAAACGAGCTATTACTCCTCCGTGACACCAACGTCAATGCCCTAACAAGGGACCACAAAACAGCCCTCGACATTGCGGAAGGGCTTCCTCTTTCCGAGCAAATCGCAGAGATAAAAGATTGCCTATACCGTTTCGGCGCCATCAGAGCGAACGAGTTGAACCAGCCGAGGGATGAGCTGCGGAAGACCGTGACGGAAATCCAGAACGACGTCCACACCCAGTTGGAACAAGCCCGAAAGACCAACAAGAACATGACCGGGATCGCCAAGGAGCTGAGGAAGCTCCATCGGGCAGGGATCAACAACGCCACCAACTCCGTCACCGTGGTGGCCGTCCTCTTCGCCACGGTGGCCTTCGCCGCCATCTTCACGGTTCCCGGAGGGGACAATGACCAGGGCATAGCGGTGATGGTGGGGACCGTGTCCTTCAAGATCTTCTTCATATTCAATGCGGTCGCCCTATTCACGTCCTTGGCAGTTGTTCTGGTCCAGATAACGGTTGTGAGAGGGGAGATAAAATCAGAGAGAAGGGTTGTGGAAGTGATCAACAAGCTGATGTGGTTGGCATCCGTTTGCACTTCGGTGGCATTCATCGCCTCGTCTTACATAGTCGTCGGGAGGCACCACAAGTGGGGCGCCATTTTTGTTACCGTCGTGGGCGGGGTTATAATGGGCGGGATCCTTGGCGCGATGACTTATTACGTGGTGAAGTCTAAGAGGACTCGGAAGGTGAGAAAGAGAGAGAAGTTCTCGAGGAGTGGAACTAACTCGTGGCGCCACTCGGATTATTCTGATACGGAGGTGAATCCGATTTATGCTCTTTGACGTCGGCCCCAACGATTCTTTTGCCTTCTTTTCTTTTCAAGGAAGGAAAAAGAGAAGGAAAAGGTGGTGCAGTTTATGTAAGAGTCTTTCTGTACTGCTAATGCTATACCTCCAAATTTGGATGGATTTTCATTGACGTAGATGAATTTCGGTTTTGTTGAGGAAATATGACGCGATGACAAACGGATTATAGTGTATGAATGTTACCTACTCTGAATTGTTAATGGGAAAGAGCTGAGTCGATGAATTTCGGTTTTGTTGAGGAAATATGGTGCGATGACAGACAGAATTAGTGTATGAATCTTACTTGCTCTGAATTGTTAATGGAAAAGAGCTGACTGCTGAGTATCACATCGTTGTACTCCATGTTGTTAAAATCTGCGCCAATAGGCTCTAGCCCAGTGGGCATCTCCCGGTAGGGTTTGAGCCCTGTCGAGACGTTTGGGATTCAGGGCTATGGATAGCCTCTGAAACCTTGGTGAACTAACCTACTAACACCCTACTAATCCCCACTGATGTATACAATATTGGCAAAAAAAAATCTGCACCTTTTTTTTTTTTTTAGCGAAGTGCGAGTTTCTCTGCAAATGGAAAAATACCATGGTCTTGCAGGTTCAGTTCTGAATTCTCAACCTACTTGTGAGTGCTGTAAACTAAGTTTGGTGAAAAATCTTTTTGGTGAAATTCTGATGAGCATTTGATTTGCAGGCTTTGAAAAGATCATATTTGGACCAGACAGAATGTTGCGGTAAGTAGTTACTTCTTTAGCTGCTGGGTGCTTATAAAAAGCATATGAATATGTGGCGTTAGGCCTCCAAACGAATTTAGCTGCTCACAAGTAGCTCGAGACTCAACTAGTTAAGGCTCAGCTTGTTTAGTAACTGAGTCGACCTTCACCTTGAGTTTTAGGCTCGTGTAGCAAAACGAGCCGAGCTCAACACTCTAAAGCTCGGCTCGTTTGTATAGGTTTCACTTGTTCATAGAGCCTCGTTAAGCAAATGAACCAGGGTCGGCTCATTTACAAGCGAGCCGAACTTGACTCGAGTTTTTTTTGGATCTTTTAATGCTTTGTTTGGTTTGTAATATGAGTAGTGTTTTTGCAAAATAAGTGGAGAGAGAATGAGGATAACTATGAAGCAGCGACACCTCTAGAGGTCGACAAATCGCAGTGTCAGGACACGGGGACACGGCGGGACACATCGGAGATACGTACTGGACACACCACGTGGCGTGTCTCATATTTTAATATTAAATTTTGAGGGGGACACTACTGGGGACACGGCGGGACACCGATGGGGACACTGCGGGGACACCGATGATGACACGATAGGGGTCAAACTACAATTTTTAAAAATTTTGGGAGCCAAACTGTAATTTTTAAAAAAATTAGGGATCAAACTGTAATTTTTTTTAAAAAAAATTGGGGCCAAATTATAATTTTTTTTAAATTTCTGGGTGTTAAACTATAATTATTTATTTAAATAAATAAATGCATATACACGTGGCGTGTCCCCGGCCGTGTCCGTGTCCCCAATTTTTAGAATTTCAGTGTTCCGGTGTCGGTTTCGATGTCCGTATCTGTGTCGGTGCATCATAGGAGGATAATGTTTGGAGAGAGAGGGGGGTAAAAAATGGAGAGAAATAGAGTGAGAAAATAGAGTAATGATTGAAAAGTTGGAGAGAGAAATGAGAGTAATGATTGAGTTGAGAAATATTTTTTTTAAAAAGTTTTGAAGTGAACAAGGCCTAAAGTAAACAAGCCAAGCTTGAATACTGCGAACCTCGGCTCAGCTTGACTCAGCCCAACTCGTTTGCATCCTGCCCTCCGTCGAATAGAGTTTTGCCTTATTCCCCATTCACAATCACAGAGCGATCAGTGTATCGTACCAGTGAACGACGAGTCTCCCAAATATATGTCAGAAAATTGAAAATGAAGTTTGGAAGCATAAAAACAACTAGAGAATTTATTCTCAAACAACTAATGGTTTCTTTTTGCTAATGCCTATTCATTTTCTTCGCATTACAAAAGCAGAAACCAAATTTAGCTTCTTTTACTCGAACTCTCATGTTATTTTTGTCAGGATGTGTTTGGATCATGGAGTATGGCTTATTCACGGAGCCGCCGTAAAGAGGTAATTTACGGAGTCGCTTGATGTCAGCCGTCTGTTTCGGCATTGGATCGTCCGGATATTAATAAAAAAAATTCCCGGAAAAAGTTCAACTCTTTTCTGAAAAAGGTTCATTAAAATCCGGACTGTCCAACACATTTTGGACGGACGCGATTCACTTCCGTAAACTATATTCACGAAAAGCTACGTGACTGTTTTTCTTTTGGATCATGAACATTGTAAAGAGTTTTTCGGAGAAAAAAAGAAAAAAAAATGACTGGAAAACTAAAGAAATGAATTTTACTTTATGATTATTAAAGATTATAAAATCATGATGGAAAACATAACTTTTCTTTTTCCCTACAAAATTCAAAGTCCAACGTAAGCGCGTTTAGGAATTCATACAAAATCGGAGATGGCTTCTCTGCAGTTTGCCGGAGATATGCACACGTGCAGTTTCATATTTTCCGGTCACTTCCCGAACGTAGTTCAATAATAGGTTTCGTCCAGACTGTTGATCTAAACGAAACGCATATCTGTGGTTTAACCTCGTATTTATGGAGATCAATGAGTGCGTGATCAAAGTAAAATGTCAAATCAAACTGAGATGTTCTGCACAACATGGACCAAAACAACCAAAATTCAGTTCCGATTTGTTTGTTTTGATGAGCTCTACAATATCTACGGAACCGATCATTTCATTGAATTAGTTCCGACAAGTGGCCCAAAAAAACAAAAGTTTTCTCGTCAAACTGCCCGAGAAGTGATGTCCTATAAAATCGATCCTTTGATCCATATGACCTTGTTCGCTTTAGGATTTGGATTTTGGACTCTATCTTTGTGCAAGGTTTTCAATAATTTTTTTCCTCTCTCTCTCCCTCTCTCTATCCAATAGGCTCCTGTTCTAATTGGTAACTCTTATTCTTCCCATGTGAAAGGTCAGGGTTCAAATCCCGTCGTGAACATTAGGGATTCAACTACATGGATAGTCTCTAAAAGTACTGCAACCCCTTGTGAACTACCACTCCGCTAACCCTATTAATGTATATAATATTGGCAAAAAAAAAAAAAAAAAGAAGAACTCATGGAGCGGAGCAGTGGATGAATTCTCAAATTAAAGAACATAAAGACTTTTCAAAAAGCAAGAGAGTATACGTCAAAAGGCCCTTGAAAAAAATGCCCAAACAGAAAACCCATGTGGGACTCTATGGCGGCTTGACCACGTACTCATAATAAAGTCAATTGCCCCTTTTTTGTTTCTCTTTTCTAGGATCCAATTATTTATAGAGAGCTGCTAGAGGTACTCACGGTGGGCGTACGGAAATCATACCCACGGCCACGTCGGGCCGTTTTCGGTCACCGGACAACCGATTCGAGTCGTCTAAAAATTTTATAAAAAAAAAACGAGGGGCCTCATGTGAAATCAACGGCATCCGACGTGTGTAGGTGTTTGATCTAAACACCATATTTTTTTGTATATACACGAATCACAAGTCGGATGCCGTTGATTCCCGCACGAAAGCCCCTCGTTTTTTTATAAAAAAAAATTGGACGGCTCGGATCGACAGTCCAGTGGCCGAAAAAGGCCAAGCGCGACAATCGGTATGGTTTCCCTACGTCCACCGTCGGTACGTATAACTTTTCTGTTATTTATACGTGCATTGTTATGAGTACATATGGAATATACATATCATGTACATATGAATTTTATAAGGCCTACCTTGAGTCCCACATAAATAATTCAAATTTTTCATTATTTTTAAAATATTTTTTTAGGGAGTCTTGTAAAAAATCAACTCAACCCGGTATCCGGTAAGAATTTTTTTTGAATTTATAGGGGCGAAACGGAGCAGTTAAGTAGTTTCGCCCTTACAAATTCCGAAAAAAACCTTACCGATATCAGGTTGAGTTGATTTTTTATAGGGCTCCATAAAAAAATATTTTCAAAATAATGGGCGGTTCGAATCATCTTTGTGGGACCCAAAATGAGCCCCACAAAACTCATATGTACATGTTCATATGTACCCATAACTTGTTCACTCACTCGAGTAATTATGTTCACATGTTCCTATTCATACACCTTTTTTTTTGGTAAAAATTATTCACTCACTCGAGTAATCATTCGGTTGGTACAGTCACGTGGTGTCCAAATATCTCCACGATAGGCAACAATCTTCTTGATCTGACGGCATTGCCACAAATTTACATAGACTCCATACAAGTAGTTGTGGGCTCACATAACTATGTTGTTATGGACCAAACATAACTTTTGTATGTTCATAACGTTTGTGTGTGTCCCAACTCCAATACTCCTATCGCTTTCTTATTTTCTAACTTTTTTACCTCTACAAGCAACCAATGACATTATCGCGTGGTGCCTAACCACATTCACAACCACACGGCACATGTTCATAGAACCTCTTTATGCGGGTCATGGGCAATTACACGGGTCGTATTAATTAATTTTGCATTTAGTAGTTTGATTGGATAACTTGAGATTGTAATTTCTAACCTAAACTCTGCAACGGAATCTTCTTAAATTTCAATAAATTTGCAAAACTCTATAAGAAAATCAAACTTACATTTAATTATTTAAATCGACATATAAGGAACTAACCAGTCGGACACCACTTAGGTGTCCAAAGACAAATTATCACTTACTTTTGGCTTTCCCTTCTAAACAAAAAGAAAGGGACTAGTAGGTAGTGGGTACCGAGTAATGATACGAACACGATTTTAAAATAAAAGCGTGTTCGAAATTGTTGGATGCATATGGACCGACAGACATTCAACGGTTTCGGACACAATTGTATCCAGAAGATGTATTCCTAGACCTTTCCAATTTCTTATCCTCTTGATAAGGAAGTGTGTAATTAGGACTATTATGTCATATTATATATTGGTCATTTATAAGCCAAAATAACAAGTAGGAGTATTAGTTTTGACTACTCAGTAGTCGGTGCCCACTACCACTCCACCTCTCCTGTGGCACCACTTTCTATTCGTTTATTTTTGTCTTTGTTCATCTATCACACTTGGTAGCACTTGATCATTTTTTTTTTTTTTTAAAATAACTGAGGTATTTGGGCCATTACGTCCACTTGACTAAATTATCGGAAGAGACTATCACAGTAACCCACTATTGTGATTCCCACTTAAATTATAGTTTGTTTTCGAAGAATTGAACTCTGCCATGTTGCATGTGCAAGTAGCACTTGATCATGCGATGTTTCTTGTAAGATTGCAATGGCTAGTAGTAACTATCAGCTCGTTTGTCCACTCCTTTCCACTTCCCTTGTCCTCCTTGCATTAGAAAAACCTTCCAACCCCCACTCATACTTTTCTCCATTTCTTTCTTTCTATGCTGTCCTCTCCAACATGTGAATGGCACCCGCAAAACTAGAAATCTTCAATCACAGAAAGGATCATCCGTGTCCCCCCTCCGAAACAAACCCATGATCTTTTAATGCCTTATCTGGGATTTCTCTTTCCAGTTTCTGAAAAATATTGAATGATTGGATAGGCACTGCTCTTCCCAAAACCAGGTGAACATCATTAAATTTCAATAAATTTCTTATTCTCTATTGCTGATTTTTTGATCTTATGGAAATACCCAGTTTCCCTTTCCCTGTCTTTTTCAGATGGTTTTGTATAGCAAGTTGAAAGAAGAAAATTTCATCGTTTCTTTTTTTTTTTTTGGTAATTAAGAAGAAAATTTCTTTCTATATCTTACATTTTTGGTTGCTATTTCTGCAGTTTATGGGGTTTTGGTCCTGCTTCTCATGGTGTACTGTTTAAAGAAATATGGACTGAGAGAATCAGGCAAGCAATTTGGGTATTAATAATCTGAATGGAATATACAGCTCCTTTTTGTGGGATATGCAGATTATATATTCTTTGTGTATGATGTAAGAATTTGACTTTTGTGTATCACAACTCAGACCCTCATGTCTCATGTGCTGTAATCATCCCCTCTATCTTATCTTAATTGAAAGCAGAAAGTCAATTTCTGGAGGTGTAAAATTGGGTAGAATTGGGTGATATGGAGATTCAGATATAGAAGGGGATTTTTTTTTTTTTTTTTAATCTCTTTTGGGTGAGAGTGATTTCTGTCATGGAGGCTCCGGCGAGGCAGCAGAGCTTCCGGAGGAAGAAGATGACGAAGCAGTTGACGGGGAAACGAGACGACACCCCTTTGCATTCTTTAGCTAGAGCAGGGAATTTGGAGGTGGCTTTGGAGATAATCACCAATACTGGAGATGATGAGTTGAAGGAGTTGCTATCCAAGCAGAATCAATCTGGGGAAACTGCCCTTTATGTTGCTGCTGAGTACGGCTATGTCCATTTTGTGAAGGGAACGGTAAAATATTATGATCTTGCATCTGCTGGTATCAAAGCTAAGAATGGATTTGATGCCTTCCACATTGCTGCCAAGCAAGGGGACTTGGGTGAGTATGGTTTTGTCCATTATTTTCCTCTTCTTTTTTTTTTTTTTTGGAGTATATCTTTGTGTTTTCAAATATTAACTCCGTTAGAGCAAGTCCACCGGTTGCTATACTGGGTTTTTTTTTTTTCCCAATATTGTATAAATCAGCGGCCAGCGGGGGTTAACGGGGTGTTAGTATGTTAGTCAACAGGGGGTCAAGAGGCTGTCCATTGCCCTGAACCCCTAATTCGCCTCCCATGGGGCTCGAACCTCCGCCTCCACTGTGGAGGGAGGGTGAGACAACCAACTTCACTAGGAACAAGTCTCAATTTGGCAATTTTTTTTGCAAAATCCAAGTCCACCTGCTGCTATTCTTTGCTGCCAAAACTGGCAAAGTCATCTTTAGTGCCAAACTTAGCAGGAACTTTGACTTTGCCAAATCTGCCACATATCCCTAACCAACCAATCTTAGCAGGAACGTCGACTTTGCCAATTTTGACACGTTACTCAAGCCAACTGTCTTGCATCGAAACAAATGAGACGGGTTTAATCTAGTGGGCTAGATTTGAGATTGTGCCCAAAATGGCACGAATCTGGGCAACAACCTTGCTATTTTTTACTTTTTAACACTGTAGGAAGTCAAAAAAAATAACTCCGGCAAAGTCATTTTGACACTAACGGCTAGACTTGCTCTTAGTGAGCTTTTTTTGAATAGATGTATGCATTTTTCAGTCAATAGGAGTGAACATTAATAGTACCATGAAAAATTACATCAAATTAGATGTTCAGTATCTCATCAGAGAATTTTAGTTGTTAGACAGAGAAACATCACCTGTCTGAGGCAGGCAGTAGAGGACGGCACTGTAGTCTTGAGACCTGAAATCCTACAAAGTTCCAGTAATAAGTATTCAACGTAGAGGCAAAATGAAGCCTAAAAGAACTTCATATGAAAGAGACTAACCAGTACTTCTGAAGCCAATGTAAACACACCAAACCAAGTTGCAACTCATGCTATGGAAGATGACATTTATGCACATTCCACGTATCAGAACATAAGGACATTCCCAGCCCTTGCTCAAATCTTGACTTATGAATTTGGTTACAGAAATCCCGAAATCGATATTCTCTGCTTTACTCAAACTCATCTAATCAGTTGTACTCATTTTTTAACTTACAGCCGGGGAGGCTCATTTCCTTAGTCATACTATATCATCATCCATTTCTATTGATAATGCCAACTAAGTTTTTAACTTTTTGTTAATGCCAAAATTTTACTCAATATCAAGTTTCTTATGCACCAAAAGTTTTGGCATTACCAAAAACTGTTTTGCCATTATCATCATCCATTTTTCTTTTATACTGTGTAGGTTGTAAGTGTATCGCTGAGACTTAACCCAGATTCAGTTTGGGTTCTCCTATTGCAATGCTTCATATCAAATGAAGCTTTTTCTCAAATTGTTGGTGAAATTGAGATCTTATGTTGCGTCATCTCTGATATCTGATTCGTACTCATGATTGAAATATTTTCCTGAAAACTTGATTGTCTAACATGTTGCAGAGATATTAAAGATACTCATGGAAGCCCTTCCTGGTCTTGCAATGACATTTGATCAGTCCAACACCACGGCGTTGCACTCTGCTGCATCACAGGGCCATATCGAAGTGGTCAATTTCCTGTTGGAAAACAGAAGCAACCTGGCCCCCGTAATGAGGAACAACGGCAAAACTGCTTTGCATTCTTCTGCAAGAAATGGGCATTTGGAGATTGTGAAGGCCCTATTGAGAAAAGAACCAGGAATTGCGTCAAACAAGGATAAGAAGGGGCAGACTGCTCTTCACATGGCAGTTAAGGGGCAGAGTGTGGAGGTGGTTGATGAGCTTATTCAGATAGATCCTGAGTCGATAAATATGGTTGACAGCAAGGGCAACACTCCACTCCACATAGCGACTCGAAAAGGTCGTGCACAGGTAAATAATACAAGTTTCCCCCTCAGAATTCAAAAAGTCCATTCGTGCGGAAATGGCTGAATTCACAAAATCGTTTTAAATAATTTGAAAGGCATGGACCAATGGCTTAAACATATAGGAAAGAACTCGAGCCAATGCACCAATTAATTGATTGTACGCATGTCAATTGGTTAAAATTCGTCCTACTAATCTTGAGGTTGTTGGTTCAAGCCCGAGTACAGTGACTTGGTGGATGAAGTCCTAAGGTTAGGTCTGTACCCAATCCACCCATCTTAGACACCCATTAAAGGTTACTAAGTTGAGGTTCTTTTATATAGGTGAAGTAGATCTTGGAATCTTGTAGTCGTCGCCGGGATGTTGATGGCGGAAGAATCCTGGATATCCCTTGAGGCTGCTCCCTTATTAGTTTTTGTTTCCTTTTCTTCATGCATATTAGATGTTCTCATTAAAGTAGTACCCATTACGAGAGGTGGCGGTATCTTAAAATGTGAATCGCTGAGTACCACTAGAAAATCATGTCTTGAAATCTGCTAGTAAAATGAAGGAATTTTTCTTGGCATGCAGATTAAAACCCCAAGTGGCACCTCAAGAGGAAAGAATCCCAGCTTGACCTTATTGTTGTACAGAAAACTGTCTGGAAAAAATGCAATTATAGACAATGCCCTCACGTAACGATGTTCCCAGCTCAAATAGAATGCTGTGAGCAGAAGCGATAGAGAACTTATTTCTCTGACATTGTTGATGCAATGTTGCCATAAAAAATGCTTTTACTACTTCCATGAGATGGATTTGGCAAATATGCTTACTATTCATGCTTAGTAGCAGGATCCTTCTAAAATGGGTGCACTTCCTAGACCGGAGCTCAAATCAGTGCTCCCAAGTTGGGAGCTTGATGGGAGCTCGCTCCTAACTAAGATGGGAGCTTATCAGGCCGTTAAGGCAGTTATTCCCTTACTTTTAAGGGAGTTATGCATTGTGAAAACAAGAATATAAGAATCATATTAGTCAAGAAGTTTTGCAAATTGAGAATATATAACTTCCGATAATTACATTTTAAGATCAGGAAAATTTTCATTAAGTATCACTTTTCCTTTAGTGGTTAAGTATTTAAAGATATATTTTATATACATATTTTTATAAAATTTATATATGCTCCTTAGGCGCTCCCAACCTTAGGAGCTTCTAGATGCCTCCACTCCCCCGCACTCGCTCCTGCCCCCACCCCACCCCCGCTTCGTGCTACTAACAACTCTTGCTTTTTTCAAATCTACTTTATCGACATGAAGTGACTTAACTCCATAGTTTTTTACTATCAGGAGTATGCGAAGAATCCGATGCTTAGAATCATTAGGAAAACCCTGCATTGAGAGTCTCTGTGCTTCTGTACTGCAGTCTCTTGGAGTTCATATCTACTGGAGTCATATGCGTCTCCCATAGGCCCAATATGCATGGCAATAACTAAGAAATTAGAAATGCTTTTAAGAAGATTCACTCCCCTTCATAAAACTGGAAATCCTTGTGATGATCCTCATCTCTTCTGCAGATTGTTCAGGCTCTACTGCATCACGATGGAATCAACAAAGAAGCCATTAACAGATCCGGAGAAACTGCTCTTGACACCGCCAGTAAAATGGGATATTCGGAAATTGCAAGTATCCTACAGCAGCATGGAGTGGAAAGCGCAAAATCCAGGAGACCAGGCCACACAACAAATCCAGCCAGGGAACTCAAACAGACCGCAAGCGACATAAAACATGAAGTTCACAACCAGCTCGAGCACACTTTTCAAACGCGAACTCACGTAAAAGGTATAGCCAAGAGGCTCAACAAAATGCACGAGGAAGGGCTCAACAATGCCATCAACTCCACCACTGTAGTCGCCATCCTAATCGCCACCGTTACATTCGCTGCCATTTTCACCATCCCTGGCCAGTACACCGATGACCCCACTGACATTCCTCCTGGAGTCTCCCTGGGAGAAGCAAGAGTCGCTGCTCAAGCACCGTTCACTATATTCTTCGTCTTTGATTCACTTGCACTCTTCATATCCTTGGCCATTGTGGTTGTTCAGACATCAGTTGTGGTTGTGGAGAGGAAGGCTAAGAAGCAAATGGTGGCGGTTATTAACAAGCTCATGTGGTTGGCTTGTGTCCTAGTGTCCGTGGCTTTCCTCGCCATGTCATATATTGTTGTGGGGAGTTCCGAAAGGTTGTTGGCGGGTGGAGTGATTCTTACGGGCACAATTGTCATGGTGGTGACATTGGGGACCATGTGCTATTGGGTGGTTATGCACCGGATTGAGTCTTATACTTTGAGGAGCATCCGTAGGTCGGAAAGGAGTAGCAAGTCACAATCTTGGTCTGTTTCTGCAATGGCTTCGGATTCAGAGATTATGAGCAATGAGTACAAGAAACTCTACGCAATCTAAGGTCAATATGGCGCGTATGCTTTTTGACCCCTTGGTTGGTTTCCATTTCTAGATATAGTCATGTGCTTTGTAGATTTCCCCAATGTGAATGTACATACTATTGTACGATGCTTTCATCCTTTCTTAGGAGAAAGTAACAATAAGTATCGCGGTCCATAAAGTGAGAACAGTAATCTCTCTACCTAAGAATTTAGCGATTCTGTTGGCCTGTTTTCCAAAATATATATATATGCTTCTTACTAAATTTAAGTTACATGTTCTTGCACAGTAAACATCTATCAGTTTGTATTCTTCACCCTTCTGATTACTAGGCTGTCATCGTTCTGTTCCACAACTTTGTCAACACGTACAATACTCCTTACAAACATACCACGGAAAAATGCACTTTCTTAGCATCTCATTAGTGCTAGTGTTAAAGTTGAACGTCTTGCTGTAAGGTCACACTGGCACAAGCCAAAACAGGAGCATTAAGTCTATCTAGTCGCGGTGGTATAGCTTTCCATTTGAATCGTCTGTAGTGTCTATTCCTTTCATTTATCCAAATGAGGAGCTCCGACCTCTTTGATACTCAAGAATGGCATCTGTGTGATCCTTGAAAAGTATCAATCTTCAAAGATGGTCTCACTTATTCACTGGCAATTTCTAGTTTCAGTTCTTGACAAGATAACCCATGCAATTCGGGTTTCCTGAAAGGTAGGGCAATGTACATTTGCTACACTTATCTAGGGTTCACTTTCTGATCACTGTATTAAGTTCTTTCTTTTGTCCAACTTGTCCTTGACTGTGTTTTGGATGAGGGTAGTATCTAGTCATCAAATTTTCAAGATCTTCGTTCTCTGCATGTGTCCCTGGTAAGGTGTCATTACCAGTTGGCAAGTCTTTAAAGGTCACTCTGAACACTTATTTTTTGTTTGTACATATTTAGCTTCATCTTTTTGTTGGTCTTATCGAATTAAAATCAATGCTAGATGCGCTGCACAGGGATTATAGTGGTGCTTCTTATTACTCGAGATTGAGACCCTACTCTAAAGGACATGAAAGCGGCTTGACCTAACCGCAACAGGTATCCAAATGAATCAGACAATATGTCAGCCCACGGTAGCAGCTATCCTAACAATAGTTCTACTATGCAACAGTCATTGTTCATATCCTAAAACACCAATCACTTCATCTTCGAGTTCTGGCTTCTTGAAATAAGGATCTTTTGATTCCCATCCGTGCTGTTGATCGATACTGAAATCGCGCTATTATCTCCTTGGAGTACTCCCCATACCTTTTCAGTCTGTTATTTACGTCTTTGCTTCCTCTCGTTATTTATGCATGTCTTTACTCAACTTGTGGATTTGCAATTTCGAAATGACATGTTATATAACGAGAGAAAGTGATTGAACTTGCAATCTGTGGAGAAAAACAGAATGCAAAAAGAGTTGACTTAGGACAGAGAGATCATGTATTTGCTTCCTTTACTTTTCTGTAGGTCATTTTGTTGATGGCCAGTAATAATATGAGTAGTGGACATGTTTGTTCTGTGAGAAGTATGGAACTGTTCATCTAGCCACTTGTGTTGCATTTTCCACATAAGGGTACCTTCGGCATGTTTGAGTTCAAACTTGGTGTTTATGCTAGTGATTAACTTGTGCAGAATAATTTTTGGTTTTGTCTTTATTCATTTTTTTTTTTTTGCATTCGTTAGTTTTACGGCAAACTTTTAAGTGATATGGGTGAGTAAGGATGAGAGGAACCGGAAAAGTAAAAAATTATGACTTTTGTACAAGTATTTTGGGAAATATTCAAATAAAAGCTCGAAAAGTCAATTTTTGGACATTTTCTTGGATATTTTCCAAAATACTTGTGTAAAAGTCATAATTTTTTACTTTTCTGGTTCCTTTCATTCTTACTCACTCATATCACATAAAAGTTTGAAGTAAAACTAACAAACGTAAAAAAAAATTTGAATAAAGACAAAACCAAAAAATTGTGATGCATAAGTTAATCATTAGCATGAACGGAAACCCAAGCTAGAACCTAGAGTACGTCGTAACATAGAAGAAATTCCATCGTAATTCTTGTACGGAGTCTGTTATTACAACAACAACAGAACTCATGTAATCTCTAATCATTGAAGGTATAGACGGGGGAGGATTGTATGTCTTCATTATCGTAAAACGGCTACATGGGGGGTGAGCCATGTAAATCTGGTGCTCGTTTGTGTTTTTGCTTCTTCTTTTTTCATCATTAGGATTCCAAGAGAATAAATTCTGTCCGGATGAGCCGAACAAAGGGGGTTTTTCGCCAGCACCCCCGCGGGCTCCCTTCGGACATTTTTTTTGGGTAATTTAAACTGTGCATTTTTTTGGGTCTGTAAAATAATGCATTTACGCAAAAAATCAGCTTGTCCAAACATTAATAGGTATGTCGAAAGTTGAGTTCTAGACAACAAAATGGACTGCCTGGATCTATCAACTGTTATCAACTGTTTTTTAAGTTAAACTGTCCACAACCGTTCATTTTTTCGTCTAAAAACTCAACTTTTGACATACCTATCGATGTCCGAACAAGCTAATTTTTGGCATGAATGTGTTATTTTGCAGGCCCTATAGGATGCACGGATTGGATTACCCAAAAAAATGCAAAAGGGGGCCCACAGCGGTTGCGAAACCCCCCCCCCCCCCCCCCCCCCCCCATTTTTCGGCTCATTTGGACAGAATTTACACTCTTTCGAAAATGCCTAACAAAGTTGTCAAAATTTCTCGATCTAATACTATAGGCGGTGTAGTGGCCGAACTCGATGAGCCATTGGGCCGTCGTGATTCTTTTCTATAAATCAAAGATGTTTCTTAACCGTGAAGAATTGCTCTTGGCCGCAAAGTTTTGTTCCTGGCCGCGAAGAATTGCTCTTAGCCTCAAAAAATTACTCTTGGCCGCCAATAATTGCTCCTGGCCGTGAAGAATTGCTCTTGGCCGCAAAGAATTGCTCCTGACCACCAAGAATTACTCTTGGCCATAAAGAATTGCTCCTGACCATCAAGAATTGCTCTTGGCCGCAAAAAATTGCTCCTAGCCGCGAAGAATTACTTTTGGCCAGAAAGTTTTGCTCCTGGCCGTGAAGTTTTCGTTGGGGCTTGCTTGCCAAATGCACATGGACCGCACCGTTCTCTCAAGCCCACTAAGTGAGTCTAGTCTTTATTAACTTCAAGGCCAGGCCAGGCAAGACCATGCCCGATCCATGTGGTGACTCAGCATTCAAGTGGATTCTACGTGGTGCCGGGTGTCATGTTCCGGACACGTGTTCGGCCACGTGGACACCGAGTATCATGCGTGACGTCACCCACCTAAAATGGTTACAAGTGACATCATGGTGCTCGTACCTAGCACGAACTTACTTGGGGAACAAGTATATACACCTTCTATAAAAGCCTAAGGTATAAACCCTAAGTGGTCACTATTTCTAGATTTGACATCTGTATTTTGCCTTTCTCTCCCCGAGTGTCTAATTTAGGCATCGGAATCTCCGGCTGTATTCAGCCAGACAGCCTTAACCGGTTCCTTGTTTTGTAGAATTACTTGAGGAAGGCAAAGGTTCAACCGAGATCCGACACATGAAGTGCGAATCACCACCCCACAGGCGGTATTCGAGTCTTACCGTTGCGAGTTGCATCTGCTCTTCTACTATTCCTCTATTTCAGTCCTGAGAAAGGGGGGAAAAAACTACAATAATGATGCATTATTTCTGTTTCAGTGCTGACGATACCCACATGCTACACTGTCTCTAAAGTGCTTCTGCTACTGCTACAGATATCCTTTTACAGTTTAGATTGTTCTTTTGACTGCTCATTTGGTGTATTGTGGGTAAATGTGTCGTCTAGCAAATCTATCATTGCCAGAATGACCGCAAGAAGGAGAGTACTTTTCAAGAAAAAATCAGCAATGGGCAGACATCATGCAAATTAGTAGGAGTATATATAATTGAAACATGGTGATCAAAATCTGATATTTTTTCTAATCTGTCTGTAAAGTGATCACTTGGATTAACCCCTAGGGATTGGGCTAAAGTGGCACGAGACGGCAACTAAAGTGCTTTGCCCTTCACAAGGGTCGCAAGGTTGAATCTCACAAAGGCCAAACTTTGCAAATCTTGGGCCACTAGAGATTTTCCTAGTCGTTAATTTCGGCCCCAAGAAATATATATAGTCGAGATGCTTATAAGTTGGCCTTGATACCTGGTCGTCACAAGAAAAAGTGAAGACTTGGATTAGTGTGATTTGGTGACTACTTAATCTTAGCCTTTTAGGGTCGTTGATTTCACGTAAGGGGCAAAGTTTTCTTGATTCCTAACTGGGGGAAGATGCAAGCTCTTTAAACCAATCCTACTTCTCTCTCAAAGTAGCAGAATCAATGAAACAATTCTTCTTATTGATGTGAATGTATTTTTTTTTTTTTGGTAAATTGATTGATGTGAATGTTATTAACTTTATAGTCTGAACTATCCATATAGGCTTGCAAGCTCCCAAGTGCTCTAGACATCTTTGCCAACATATATATTCCCAAGTGCTTTAAGGAGAAATTATGAAATGCTCTTGGAGCAAGGCCACGTGGCTCTCCATGAGTGTGTTGTAATTGGTGAAAATTGCGAGACTCGTAAATTTTGTATTGGTAGTTTACGAGAATCAGTGACATGTATTGTGAATGGTGAAGAGCGTTGTTTCAAGAGCACTCAGTAACGTCTACTGCTTTAAGATGTTCATCATATTAGCCTGTTTGCTAATACTTCACCCTTTCCTCTTAAATATCTTGATGGCAGGTTTAGTCAAAAACCATAAATAGCAGTTGGAAGGATGTACCAGGGATCTTATTCTTCTTGTCTATTAAGCTATGGCATTACTATATTTCCCTCTAGATTCTGTTATTTTTATTTTCAATATCTTGGGGTGTATTTTGGTATTACTTTTCAATTTTCATTCACATTTGCAGGTAGCATTTAAGCAAGTCTACCCATTAATTAATGCCAAAATGGCATTGCCGAACCCATTTTTGGCTTCCTACAATGTTGAAAAGTCAAAAAATAACAATGTTGTCAACATGTTGCACCAGTTTGATGCTAGCTTGGATGAAGTACGCCATTTTGCCACGATTAAACTCGTATCATTTTTCAATGCAAGTCAAATGGCTTGGATGAAGTGAGAGATAAGGCAATGCAATCTTGGTAATGGCATGGACTCGGATTTTGCCAAAATTATGGGAACAAGACAAATGACTATAGGGGTGAACTTGCTTAATTAGCTTGGAACTTTTCAGCGTTGCCATATATTCTTTTGTGCATTCGAAAATAAAATGTAATGGTATGAATGATTTGACACGTGTTAATATGCGATTGACCCACGGTGTAGGAGGTCCAGGCTCCAGCTTCAGTATATTTGGCTCCCTAGTCAAGATTTCAAGCATCCTTTTTTTGAAGAAAAAGTAAGTTAAAACTGATCATACTTGTTTCAACTTGACATTATGGTCCTCCTTTACCATTTCATGTATCCTTTTTTTTTTTAATTTAAGAAAACGCAAGTCAAAAGGCAGGTAAAAAGACTACCAGTTACCTTAAAATTATGAATCTCATCACTTGTTGGTTGCAGAAGATTCCCTTAACCAGAGCCTACTTTTACTAAAACAAAAAGGTCAATGGAATTATTTCGCTCACTTTGATGCACTAGTATACCGTAATAATATCCCAAACTCACAGTCCTCCCCTTTGATTACCAGTAGTGAGTCATAAAGCCTGAAACTTTCATATACGTAGAATCTATGTTATGGGGAAAAGGACACTGTGAAAACTGCTGTCTATAAAAAAACACCCAGTTCTACAGTACTGTATGGAGAAGTTTTTGAGCGCCGGGCGGTACCACACATGTGGTACTCGTCGGCGATTCCCGCCGTTTAAATGTGTGTTAGACGGTTTGGATTTTAGAGAGAGAAAAAAAGGAGAGAGAGTGGTGGTGGGGTGAGGGAAAGAGAAAAAATAAATCTGAACTGTCTAAAATACATTTGGATGACTGAAATCACTGATATATATCGCCACGTAATACCCACTCGTCACCCAAAAATTCCAGTTTATGGAACTAGAAAGATTAAGGTACCTTTCTTGACCATGTGTGCACTACCTAGATGCATGTTAAAGCTGTATTTCTTTTTAGTACTATTCTGACTTCTTACTTTTTCTTTGCTGTGCTTTACTCCTTTTTATTTATTTATCTGAAAAAAAAGATAATTTTTTTTTTCTTTTTAGCACTAATGTGAATAACCAACAGGAAAAAGACACGAAAACTATCTGCAAATTGGTGTAAAGGTTTTTTAGTAGTTTGGCAGCAATATGATGTCACTCAAAAGCTTAAAATGCAACCATTTCTTCTGTTCAATATTGGATTGCAAAAGAGTACTGATATGGGTACCGACGGTACCCATAGGGAAAATGCACCGACGGCCACCGGACGGCCGTCTCCGGTCACCGGACGGCCGATCCGAGCCGTCCAAAAATTTTAAAAAATAAAATCGAGTGGGCCTACGCGTGAATCAATGGCATCCGAGGTGTGTAGAGTACTTGATCCGAGTACCCCTTTTTCGTGTATATACACGTATATACAAATATACACGAAAAATGGGTGCTCGGATCAAGTACCCTACACACCTCGGATGCTATTGATTCTCGCGTAAGGCCACTCGGTTTTATTTTTTAAAATTTTTGGACGGCTCGGATCGGCCGTCCGGTGACCGGAGACGGCCGTCCGGTGGCCGTCGGTACATTTTCCCTATGGGTACCGTCGGTACCAATAGGATTTCTGATTGCAAAATTCCATGAATAATTATGGGATTCTTCACAGAAATCCAAACTTGTAGTCAATGGGGTCATATTGTTTGCCATACTAGGCAATGTTGCTCCAGCAGTTAAAACAGACATTGCAGAGATAGTAGTGCCATTTTTGTAGGGTACTAGCTAGGGTCCATCAAGAGAGAGAGAGAGAGAGAACAAGGCTTCCCTGCTAAATTTGGTACAAGATTTTTTTTTTAATTCGCCGAAAGTTATTATTGTTAGAATAGTTAGATTAATACCTTGGAAGAAGAATTGAACTCGAAGAAGAATTGAACTCCTGACCTCCATTATCCTAGCACTCAAGTGCACAACTGATGTCGTTGGGCGAGAGACCTCTTGGCTATTTGGCACAGGATTTGTGAAACTATAAGTTGGCCATGGATTTGGCTTAGGGTTGGAGATGGTTAATTTTATGTGAGATGGTGTAAAATTCTGGCTTTGGCAAAGAGTTGGAGATGCTCATCTCCAATGGTAAGTCATTGGTAAGTCATTTCTCATGTCAAAATATGGCTTTGCCGTTTCTCAAGCCAAATTTGACACAAGAAATGGTAATGCCATGTACTGCCGCATCAACATTTGTGTGCTGCTATTTTTTTGGTTTTTGACTCTATGAATTTATTTGAGTGATCCAAAAGTTGGGGCAGGTGAAGGCCAGGTAAAAATTGGTTTTGGCACCAGTGGAGCAACTTTGCAAAAATTTAACAAAATACAACTGTAACAAGCCAAAAAAATAACTTCGGCTTAGAAAAATTACTCAAACCATTGGAGATGCTCTCAAGTCTAATTTGGAACAGTTTTCGTTGGAGTTTGTCCCACATTAGTTAATTATCTCCTCTAAAACTAGTATATGAAGCGGACGACCTCTCCATTCATTGCCAATTGGTTTAGAGTTGGATGCTTTAACAGTTTCAACATGAGCGAGAGGAACTTCTTGATGTGTATTTCTAGACAGTGAAATGTCTAATTGTGTGCGCGCAGTAGAATCATCCATGTGTAAATCCATGAAACCATCGCTGTTATAAACACAACTCCAGACACAACTGCATTCGGAGCCGTTCGTTATAGATGAGCTTACATACATCAAACGACTACAAACACAGTTGTGTCCGGAGTTGTACCCGGAGGGTGTGTTCCTAGACTTTTTTCAAGACGATTAAGCGACAATCAATTCAAACAAAAAAGAAAGTGACAGACCATCGAAAACATTAGGCTCATCTCTATCTAGCTAAGTCGCCTTTGCCCTTCTGTTTTGTCAAAAACATCAACGGAACAAATACCTCATCTCTCTTTATCTTCAGAAACTGCAACCCTTGAAGCAGAAAGTGAACAAAGCCCAACATCACCTGATGCCTTATTACTTGAACTAAACATCTGCTGAGACTTTTTACAGTGAGCAATAGCACCCTCAATCGAACCCTCCTCAAGCTCTGAACTTGAACTGGCACTCCTCTTGAGCAACTGCAAATCATACAGGGCATTCGAATTGATCGAAAACGATGACGACAGAGAAGAAGCACTGGACGAGGAAGAAGAAGACGAAGACTTTGTCGCAGAATAATGCCTCTTGATTGCCCCCGAGAAGGACCTCCTGTGGGTATTGTTCGCACTCTCCTCGGCTATGACAGCAGCTATTGTTGGGTAAGCTCCTTTTCCTATGTGCCCAAATGGGTTCTTCTTCGTCGCCACTTTCATGTACTTGTTGCCCAAACACTCCTTGCCTTTTGGCTCATTTCCGGCATCTGGAATGTCATTTGAACAGGCAGATTTGGTGAAAAGAGTCTTCAGATAGGCTCTGGAAGCCTTGAGCTTTTGGGCAAGTATGGATTGCTTGACAAGCTTCAACTTCTTGGACCAAGAGTACTTCTTGTGGATGTTGTTTTCCGAGATGAATCCGGTCCATTCGGTGGACCATTCGAAGAAGTACTCGTCCGGGTTCAGCTCGCAACTCACGCGGCAGGATTCCGACGGCGAGATGTTGCATGATTCTAGTGGCGTGTTGTTGGTGGTGGCGGCGGCGGTGACGGAGTTTTTGAGGAGGTTTTGGACCATTTGGAGGCGAGGAGGGAGGTGGAGAGGGAGGAGTTTGCCTTTGTAGAAGAGCTCATCGGCTGGAGAAGGTGATGGTTGTTTTGCCTCATTGGGAGTTGAAGACTTTTGGAACTCAAATTCTGTGGATTTGGAGGGGGAGTTTGTGGTGTAACAGAGGACATTAGAAGTAGAAGAAGAAGAAGAAGGAGAAGATGTTACTTCCATGTCTATGAAGTCTTCATCTCCATGGATAGTAGGGGGAGTTGTGGCCATTTTCATCTCTCTCTCTCTCTCTCTCTCTCTCTCTCTCTCTCTCTCTCTCTCTCTCTCTCTATATATATATATATATATATATATATATATATTATGGAGAGTTGAGAATGGTGAAGGCCAAGGGAGGAGATGAGAAAGAGAAGAGCATCCTTTAAAGCAGAGATGGTGCCAAGTTAGAAAAGCATAAAAGGGATGTAAAAAGAGATAACTTTATTCACGGATCCGACGGAGTCGCACACAACTTTAGTTGTTCATTTTAGTTTTGGACGGTCCGAATGTTAATAAAAATTTTCCGGATCCAGACTCTTCTCCAGAAAAGTCTCATTAACATTCAGACCATTCAAAATACTCTTAAACGGTCGCGATTCACCTCCGGAAAAAAAAACTGTTCACTCTGTTAAAAAGATTTTCTCATGTAAAAAAATGTCAGATTTTCCTTTTCTTTTCTTTTTTCAAAATGTTATTCACAGGCTCCTTTTTATCATGCACTTTTTTTTTTCCCTTCGTTCATGTGAGTACAAAAGAATTAGTAAAAAAAAGCATAATAAATAATATTATGGTACGTACAACTTTGTACATAAAAATATATAGAGAGACAGATATATAAATACGATAAGTGTGTATCTTGAAAGGATTGAGCCGTCCACCTCAGTCCAAAACCAACCATTTGTTTTATAGTATTTGGGGAGTCTAACTACTAGTAAATGATTCTGCCAATTTCCTGCTGTACCCACAACTTCTCTGTCCACCAGAATTCAAATTCGAAACCATCCCATTTCTCAAGATCTAGGTTTTGCCATTCTATGATGTACAGTAGTATGTTACAATTACACTATCACAGAGAGAGAGAGAGAGAGAGAGAGAGGGGATGAGTCCTTCATTTGACTTGGTCAAGATGTGAGCATCTTTTCTATTCGGATTCTCTCTGGTCTGAGTTTTGAATCGTATGAAATAGTCCAAATCTGAATTATATATTTGTGTAATGAATGATTCGGACTAATTAGAGCAATGGACAATCTAGATTTAGATTTTTTCGTCCAGTTTAAATTAAAGACCGGAAGAGAAATCCTTCCTAGTGAAGTTGGTTGTATCACCCTCCCTCTACAATGGAGGCAGAGGTTCGATCCCCACAAGAGGCGAATTTATGGTTCAGAGCTATGGATTGCCTTTGGACCCCATACTGACTAACATACTAACACTACGCTAACCCCCACTGATGTTTATAATATTGGCAAAAAAAAAAAAAAAAAAGACTGGAAAAGATCTAATTCCTTTCTAATTATCCCCTCTTATTTAACAACCCGACTAATTTCACAACAAATGTGCACAAATCACGGTGTGGGGTTCACCTCGGGTTTCACACAAACAATTTGAGCCGTTCATTAAATTAAAACATTTTTTTGAAGGCCACGGTGAAAAATCACCTTAATCTAATACCTATAGGTGCTCGATTCAATTATCTAACTTTTCATTCAGATTTTAGGATATCCTAATAAGTTAAATGATTGGATTGAGCTAATTTTTCTTAAAAGCCCTTGAAAAGATATTTTATACTGTATTTAATAAATGACTCGAATTATTTTTGTAAGACCCGGATTGAACCTCACACTGTGACATGATCTGTGCACACTTGTTGTGCAATTAGACTTTATGCTTATTTAAAGATATTTATTTACTACTATATATTAGAAAACTTGTCTCGCTATTAATAATAGGTAGTAACCACAGCATAGGGCACCGCATTTCTTGGCCTGGAAGACAATTACTAGACATTGAAAAATGGAAAGAGATGGATCCCAACTTCGAGGGCTTTTGTTTGGAGTATTGCCTTTGTATATATAACTCTCTCTCTCCTCTCTCTCTCTCTCTCTCTGGAGTATTGCCTTGTATATATAATCTCTCTCTCTCTCTCTCTCTCTCTCTCTCTCTCTCTCTCTTCAAACCCTAATGCTTGATTTAATTATGGGTATAGTTTAATCCGTTGCTTGATAGAGTGTGGCAAATTTTCTCTTTTTTATTTGGACGGCGCGCGATCTTTTTTATTATTAATCTTCGAAAGATTACATGGCAAATTTTCTCGAGCTTATCATGGTGCCTTTGTGGAGGCCACCTACATCTTTAGTAGGAGTCTAGATGCCAAGCTCAGTTGTGCTCTATACTACATGTAAAATTCATCACACGGTGCTCTATAGAACCGGGTCTCTCCAAGCACTACAGGGGTGTAGTGTGAAATCCGAGCCGTTCATCTCGACTATTATTGATTTAAAATTCATTTTGAAAATAGAAGGTTCGGATCTACAGGAACTGAGATAAAATTTGGACCATATATCGTCGAGACGGACGGCCTGCATCGCGCACTGTCCCCTATAGTGCACCCCACCTTCAACTTAGAATTAATAGTGGAACATGGTAACTTTTGTAATGTGGTCCTAAGTAACTTCTCACACACTCTGCTTGGTGAGTAGGCATCCCTGGAAGTGGACAATGACCTTTGCATAGACTAATAAAGCTCCATTGAAGAAACTATACCTGTATTAGTTACTATGACCAACAACCATGTTACTACTATGTTAGCAACTTTTGCGAGGTGCCTTTTTTTTATTTAATTATAACCTGATGTCCGGGTCAGTTTGCGCGCTCTTTGACTAATTATGAGGCCCTAAAGTTAATAACCAGACAAACTCTCAGTAACCCCAAGACTTGAAATATTTGGCTTTTGTGAAATTCGAACATGTGAACTCGTGGTGGACAAGCACTGGTTAGCTTTCTCATGTCCACCTGGCCAAACCCGTTGGCGCTAAAGGTGTTGTATATTATGGGAGTCTATATTGCCGCTTTATGAAGGAAGAGCATCGATGCAGATAGGTCATGGATCACAGGATCAGTAAACTAAAGTTTTTGTACCAAGAGTAGATGAAAGGAGGAAAGAGAACAATAGAAAAGCAGACTGGCCGGGGGGCTGCTGTCCCATTCAGCAGCACTCAATCTCACCGTCCAGAACACTTTCGAACGGTAAGATTGAGCGCCACTGAATTAGGAACAGCAGCCCCCAAGTCGATAGAAAAGATGCTGGATGAGAGTTGAGAGGTATATATACAAACGTAAACACACTGGTAAACCATGAAGTTTTGTATTTTTGGTACTTACTGTCATTGTTTTTTTAATGATTTGCGCACGTCGAATTCATTATTTTCTGGTAGATTAAAATTTCACTGAAGCAATAAACCAAAACAAGATGGCCGAGCCCTTTACTAGAAAAACCTTGCCAGATGCACATCCGTGGCCTAACTCATCATACAAAGCAACAGCTCTGCTGCAAGATGTTACCAATATTTTCTCAGACAAGGAATACAGGAAACAGCAAACAAGTGTTGGAAATGTGATTTGTTCGGAACGGAGGACGAAGGGTTCAAAGCCGTATTTCTGGATTTCTCCGGACGCAAAGTGGCACTCACTCTATACTATATAATTCTGAAGAATAAAAATGATAATTTGTTAATCCTCAAAGTTTTACACTAAGTCAACAGAGCATTAAGACTGGGTTTTTCTGGTTCAAAAAAAAATAATAAAATTAAGAATTTTTATTTTTTTTGGGCCAGCTAAATTTTTTTGGCTCAGCAGAACATTAAGAACAGTTACCGACCTACAAACTACTTGTAAGAAGTTCTATAAATATAGGGCAGGCACTGGGTTGGATCTGGGTTTTGAATGAGCTCACATAGTTCAGCAATATTTCAGCATTATTGTTCATATGGAGTTTAATTGAGCAAAGTTGTATTTCCCTTCAAATTGGATTACAAAGCCTTGTGTCTGGGCTGGGTGGCCAACCCCAAAAAATAAATAAATAAATAAATAACCCAGACCAAGTACTGTTTCATTGGTCAATGTTACATTCAGGAAATTCATATGTATCAAAGCTCTACCAGTTCCATTTTCCAAAATTTGGTGGAAAAACTACATAAAGATTTTGTGTTCTTGAATCCGAAACTCTGAGAAGCATGTTCGGGCTATTTTCTCGGTAGGTCACTGGTTTCCAGGTCTTTCTCAAGCTCATCGAATTCCCATCCCCCAATCTCTTCTGTTGAGTCCTCTTTGCTTTCTCTCTCCAATTCCAATTTCAGCTCCAAAAGTTTTGCCCCAGGGTCTGACGTCTTGACTCCCATGATCTTAGGAGATTCTGAGAGTTTGCGTTCCAATGTCTCAGGAGCCCTTTCTTTCGATGGCGTTTCTACTGTTTTGGTTGGATTCTGAGTTTCCGAATTTGGTCTCTGAATGGATTCAACTTCCTCAGTTGAGGCCTCTTCGGGAACAGAAAATGGACTACTCTTGGAATTCTCTATTGATGTAGCATTTGCACTTCGGGTGGGACTTTCAATGTCCAGTTCTGGTCTCTCAATCGATTCAAATTCATCTTTGATTTTCTCAAGATGATTAAGTAACTCTTCAACCATTTGATTATCATGCCTGATCACAATTTTATCATGTTTCCTTCCTTAAAGGTTGAACCAAAGGCTACACAAGCCAAGTAAAGGCAGTAAAACTATAAAATAAAATTAAAAAAAAACAAATAATATAACATCGGTCATGATCACCTCACCTGGAAATTTCTTCATTTTTAGGGAAGAACTGCTTTTTTATGCTTTCCACTACACTGAATATGGCGATAAACTGACAATAGACAAGAAATGCAAAGCATGATCTTGAGTAGATAGAAGCAACAAATTTCTGGAAAGACTGCTAGAACTCATCCGCAAACTTCTAATAGAGTAAATGTTCACGACTCAGATTTAGGTGACCTTATTGAGAAGCAAAGAAACAAAACAAACAAAAAATTCAGTGCCCTCATTTTAAACATCATCTCGTTTTTTTGGTGGAGAATTACGCAAAGATATTATTCGAGGGAAAATCATCGACAATGAACATGAACGAACAATTCATACCTTGGCTTCAGAATCAAGATATTCTTCTTCAAGTTTTGTTCTTGGGTTTACTGCTTGTGAATTTTCATCATCCAAACAAGCTGCTAATTGTGACCTGGAACAGGTTAATAATGGTAAGGGCAACTCAGCTTGAGATTGCGATTCAAAAGGAAAATTGTGACCTGGAACAGGTTAATAATGGTAAGGGCAACTCAGCTTGAGATTGCGATTCAAAAGGAACTAATTATCACTACCTTCGACTTGAATTCAAGTTCTTCACAAGCTCTGCAAAAGTGGTGATAGAAGAGCCCAACTCATCCTGAGAGAGATGGTGGCATCAAATATGTGAATACCACATTTGATAGATTTGAGGACTAAATTTTTCATCGTATTGAATAGAAACCAGGAGATCAAATTCATCAATGCATATGGCCACAAGTGAGTGCATACCTTAAAAGCAGATAAGAGACGAACAGCCAACTTCACAAAATAGTCTCTGTTTCTCTCCAGTTCATCACTTGTACCATGTAACAAGAAATTATTAGATGCCAACTGTCCAAGAGTTACTAATTACTCCTACTAATAAGTGACCACAACAATGTGGACAAGTAAAGAAATGAAAGGGCAAACGTAAATCATGAAATGACAGGTATATTCTTGACGTTTGATAATGAAAGAGTTCTCAGCTGAGAAGGCTAAAAGAGTATAAGAAGTCCATACTTGACCAGCTTCTCCTTTTGTTCTGTATATTTGGACTGGGACACCCAGATCTCTTCCAGAAAATTAACGAATGCATTGCAAACATCTGCTTCCGCTCTATAACAAGCAGTTGACCTCGACAGCTCATCTTCCTACCATTTAAGATAGTGAAAAACAAGAGCTTCCAGTATATGTAGTACGTGCAAACACAACGCTACCTTTGTCTTCAAGTGTTCAAGAATCTGATTGCTTGCTTCGTCAAACTGCTCTCTTTCTTCTCTGGCATTATGAAGACGTGCTCGTGCAGCAGTTATTGAGGTAGTAACCTATGCCAGCCATTCATTGTCATAAGATGTGATAAGCTTAGTCACTAGGGAGGGAGATGTTAATGAGTAAAACTGATCTGACTACTAGAATAAATGGGTTCAAATTTCACCTCTTTACATTTGAAGTACATCTCTTATGCCATTTGTATGAATCATAGGAAACCAAATATAAAAACTTTATGAGAAATGCCATAAACTTTGTGCACTTCAGCAAGCACTGATGAAGCACCTTCTAAACATATTTTCTCAAGCACTTATTATGAAAAGGAAACACGTGTTTTGGGAGCAAGACCAAGAGTTGAACTTCAGCAAATTTCACAAGTTGATTCCATTTCTAACTAACAAGAAAGAAACAAAATGACGTGATACGCCTAATAAATTTGCATAACAAACCAGGGTTGCCAATATTCACAGTTTCACACGTCTTCAGTTTCTTACTCGAACTAATTACACTTCGTCAAAGGTAAAAGGAACACTTTGCCAACATTTTTACGTTGAATAAATCTAGCAGGAAACTAAATAACTAAAATCACTCTTATAGCCAGCTTATGTCTCCGCATTGATCAGATTAATACAGCCAGCACACAGTACAGACCTCAGCTCCCACGCACACACACACCCAAACCAAAAGAAAAAGGAAATAGAACAGAGACAGGCTTCATGACCTAAAAGGAAATGAAGTGTTCGAATAGAACTGCTCGTTAGATGTGTCCTACTGGCTATAACTCTACATATAAACTGGAGAGTGTTCTCTGATCCTGTCTCAGATGCTCCAACAATGTCCAATAGTAAGATGTCTATCACACAGCCACACCTTGCTGCATCAAATAATATGCAGGAACTGGGTATATACTGAAGTGTACTTGTAATGTGGTAACAATCCAAACTAACAATGAATCCATGTACATGAGGCTAGCTCAACTGTACAACACAATGCATGTGACACAAACGAATAGGTAGGTAGAACTGAAAACTTTTTAATAAACATGTACTGAGAAAAAAAAATTAACTGAAACGAAGGTAGAATTGAAAACTTATTGAAGAACCTTCCATGAAGAAAATTCTACTATTTCTTCAATGATGGGGTTTGTCATTAGGTAGTATTGACTACCTGTTCAACAACATTAAATGAAAAGAATCCTAGGATTGCAATGATGGGGGTTTTTGGGGTAGTGGGGGACCATCGAGGAAGTACCTTTCTTAATTCAGCTTCAAGTTCATCTCTTTGCTTTTCAAGCACTCCAATCTCGGCTATCAATTCCTGGAAAATGCTGTGATAATGTAAGGAATTTGAAAAAATGAATAAAAATCAAATTTAACATACTGTGAGGCATGCATGTAGTGCAACAGCAAAACCAAGAACATAAATATAGCGACACAGGAAAGCATTGAGAGAGCCTCAAAGAGTGCACAATACCCTCCTACTACCTCTGCTCGCAAAATCCCAACTTACCTAACATCCAAATGCCGCTGCCGTCATGTCGCTGCCTGAAACCCCCCCCCCCAAAAAAAAAAAAAAAACCCCACTAAACTCCTGAAACAGTCCCAAAACAACGCCTAAAACAGTCGCAAAGCGACCCATAAATCAGGCCCAATTACCAACTATACCAACCCCTAAAAATAGCCCCCACACCTAACCAAACATCACCACAAAAATCAATAAAACACCTCTAAAAATCAACTTCGCCGGAAAAACCAACCCACGATGGAAACTTCACCCAATACCAGGATCTTGGCTTCACGGCAAACGCCTGATAATCCCCTGAAATTGCCCCAAAACAATCTGATCCCCGACGCAGCCGCTAAAACCTCACGGCAAACCCATCTCCGCTCGCCGCCGTCCAGTTAGCTGCTGTCCGCTTGCCTGCAAAACCCACCCACAGCCACCCCTTCCTTGACCAAGATCCGGATTCGATGACCTCAAAACACCCCTTGAAAATTCCACCGAACGGCGCTAGGAGAGGAAGGTTTCAAGCTAAAAAAAAGAACGAAAAAAAAAAACCCCACAAAACCAAGGGGAAAAGGGGAGAGAGAGAAAGAGAGAGAGAGAGAGAGAGTGAAGCCATAGAATATTCTATATTGGTTTGTGTCATCCCATCTCATGAGAAAAGTGATCAGGAATCATGAGAAACAATTTGTATGTAGGGATGACCGATTCTGTTGATTGCCTCATCGTAAAAAAACATAATGAAACATATCCTTGGAGGACCAACACATCAGGATAAGCAAACCGCATGCAGATGACAACAGTATTGAAACTTACGCAACAACATCTATGTCCAAGAGGGAAGCCCAACCTCACAACCACTAGGAAGAAAGAATGATAATTACCAAACAATTAGACAAAAGTAAATATTATAAAACACTTTCTGCCACAAAAAGAGATTTTTATCCGTCTCTGCTGTTTTTTTAAGTAGTCAAACAGATTGTTCATCCTAACATTCAAGGTCATCCATTTGATTGCTCTCAGCAGAATAATTCCTAAGTTAATTGGTGCAAATGTATTTGTTTGATAGATTTCCGCATCAAGACAATGGTACCACATGTCTGTTTAAGTTTACCTTCTCAATTTGGCTAACTTCGCCAGTTTTGGTAACGCGAAAGTGAAGGGCTTCTTCTTTATGTAATCTGCTTACAAAAGCACACAAACATAAGCAGCATTTCATACTAATCTTTGCACTTGAAAAATCAAAGGGCAGAAAATTGCAAAGAGCAAAAGGCAACTACCATGAACAGCTTCAAAAATTTGACTGTCTAAACGCACACTGAACTGGTGCTTCCACCTAGATTGGACACTGAAGTCCAATTGAATAGGAAACTTTGACTAACTACAAGACAAGAATAGCTAATAACCTGTGGTCTGAGATGCGCTTTTCAGCTTTAGAGGCAGAATTAGCAAGAGATTCAGCTAAAACTTTTAATTTATCAACCTGCATATTTAATAGACAATGAAGATAAGAAATGTTGAACAGGCGGTCAAGTATAGACACAAACTTAATCATTCCTAACTGCAAAATTGACTTGGGAATAAGTGCATAGAAGGATTTACATGTAAGAGTTAAGTCCATACTGCCTTTATCACATTGATCTTTTAGTTGGGGCAGTTAATGACATAACCCTTCATAGTGGGTTCTTCTTTTTCTATTTATTCTGTGTGCTTGCGTTCATAACCCCAAAGCAGCAGCTAGGGATGCAGCAAGAAATTTTGTATGGTTCAATATCTAGGGATAGAAGTTAGGGAAAGATAAGACAGTGTCTAAGTTTCGACAGACAAAGGTTTGCCTCTCATGTGTTTTCCCCAAGAAAACATTGTCGTTGTGACAAAAACCAAACTATTTACTTTTATCAGCAATAAGAAGGAAACCCACACCTTTTGAGCATGAAGATCTGGAGAATCTCCATTGTTCAAGAGTTTCTTCTTCAGTAAAAGTTCCTCCAACCTGGAACAGAGGGAAACTTGTGCTGAGGCTTCTTTCAGAGCCTGCAGCAGGAGGAGGATCAAAATCCATGTGGTGTATTAACTCAAAGGGCACAAAAGCTGTCCAATATCAATGAACAATTGCTCTCAATCATCCTCAGATTAGTGAAAGGCTTATTACTCACTCTTGGTCCCATGAATCTAACTTATGTGGCATAAAAACTGTTGCCATTAAACCTAACAATTGTCACAGTTATTTGAAAGAACATAGATTTCTAATTTTACCTTCGAAAGTTACACATGTTATATCTATTATGATATCAAGACATGACCAACTAAGCAGGATAGTTAACTTTCTCATTCTTAGTTAGAACTAATTTTCCCAAGCCATGTCTCAGAAAGAAAACCGACCAGAGTCAGAGGCAAAAAACCCCTTTCAGCAGTTACCCTTCTCATCTTGTTCTTAAGAAGCATTAGCTTGAGCTAAATTCATTCATCCGCATGCTAGCATCAGTTTGCAACTAATTTCTCAGCAAGTACGAGCCCCTTATGCACAACTGGTTTTGCTTAAGTCTGATAAAACTGCAGGCCAGCCGTCTGACTCTTCTCAGGGATATACCAATTGGGTCGATTCACATAAACTTCCCCAAGAAACTAGGCAAACATTTCAGGACATCAGCATATGCTGTCTCCAGCAGCTAAAACCAAACATGCTGTCTCCAGAAGCTAAAACTTGGATTAATAGGATTCAATCCATGTTTTAGCTAGTTCAATCCATTAATTAGAAGGTACAAAGTAGATCCATGATATTCTGTATCCTTTCCCTTTGTTGAAATGGAATGGATGAGTTAGAGAAACAACATGGATATGTGGACTCATAATGGATATATGGACTCATAAACTTAGCGATGCTAAAACCAACCAAAAAATGAATCAAATGATAACTGATAGGACTCTTTTACAGCGAATAAACAAAAAGAAATGGATTGAATTTGATTCATTAGACCAACAATCCTACGTCTCTTGTAGTATAGAAAGGACTGAAATCCGCAAGATTACAATCATTCCAACACTTGCTTATACAAGTAATTGCCGAAATAAGTAATCAATTTATCAGAACTTACATGAGAATCGAAATCAATCTCACCTCTACTGATCCAACAGTTGCTTCTTCAGATGAAATGCCATGATCTTCACACCGTAGCTTGTTGGACTTCAATGCATCTAGTTTTTTGTGTATATTGGAGACTTCAGAATCTATTCTGAGCAGATACAAAACAGGCTAATAGAAATTACAATCCACGACTGGAATGAATAAAAAGTGCATACACTTATGGCTGCAAAACAATCTACGTACAAAGCCTAACAGAGATTAATATTAGAACTTCAGAAGGAAATTGTTTTATCAAGTCTGCAATTAGGAAAACGCCCTAATGAAAATAGTTTAAAATTTTCCATGTCCAACTTACAGAGCTCTAGCATAGTGTTGTTGTTTTTGAATTGTCCTTGCATACAATCATTGTATAGATAAACTATCAATAAGTCCAATAGTATCTGAGAAACCTGAAGTAGCTAAGCCGAGTCATGTTATTTGAAGAAAACAGAATAGTTTCAACTGAGCCAAACTCTACAGAAAGCGTGATAGCATATCCAAGAGTAACAACATTTAAGAATACAAAGTTAACATAAGGAAAACTCAGACTCGAGCATATGAGAGCACTTGATACGAAGAATAAAACTAATAGGAGCATACGAAAGAACTTGCCCCTCTGTCGACGCAGGCACACAGCCTCATTTCACATGATCAAGCACATTTGTGTGCTTACATATTGAACCTAAGAGAATCATACTTTAAACAGGAAAACAGTGACACTTAACCCCAATCCATGTAAGCAGTACAACTGTTCCTTAACCACCTTGCAATATCAGCATTTAGTTTCAGGCCTGCAATTGCATCTTGAGCATATTGAAGCAGCTCTTCCCGCTTAACCTGAGAAATAAAGGCTAAAAGTCAATAACCTTGCGACTCTTCACCTGCAAAATCAGCTAATTGAAGAGATGAGCATATCATCTGCACCAGCACTTCCTCCTCATAACTTGAGAAAGCTTTCGCGAGATTTTGTATGCTGCCCATTGTTGCATCAAGAACTTCCTTTCCACCAGTGAGACAAAGCCTAAATAAACCATATTAGTAACCAATTTAGTAGAATTTCCCTCATAGAAATTTTAATCCATTCTTTTATAGGGGAGATAAGTAGACAACTTGTATAAGAAACTTCAAATTTTCTCATAAACTGACTCCTCCTACGTTCTGAAATAATTACACTCTGCCTTTATGAGGACACTAGTACAAAAATCTAGAGAACAAGAAGAATCACCCAAATATCTCCAGAAGTAGAGAAGCTTCCTCCTCCGTTGGACCTTCAAGAATCTGAGTCAGAGAAATAGTTAACATGCGGTTAACATCTATGGATCAGGAGTATAAAGCAACCATATTTATATCTCTATCTACGCATCTAGAAGACACATTTTAAGGTAAAAAGAAAGATAGGTATGATCGCTGCACAATATGCTACACCTCTTTATTATTGTCTTTGATTAACAGTAAACAGACAAACTTTGGAAGATGGATTAGCCAATAAGAACTGACCAATATCTGTTCAACTTACCATAGACAGTGTCATCCCTTCAAGAGCTTGACTATGAAGAAAGACATCAAAGAAATTCATGGGTTCTAGACCAATATCAGAGTCATAGTACAAAACCTGTCAATGGAAAACCATAGTGATATTAAATCTACTCAAACAGAACAAAAGTACAAAACAATTTTCCAGTTTGACAAGCACAGGACTATTATCAGATCATTATAAACTGTGAACAAGAAGTAAAGCCATGACCTATGAAGCATGGATACCAATCCGGGGCAGGGATACCATATGATAAGGATACAACGATACAAGAAAATCTAAAAGAAAGGGTACAACTAGAATAAAAATGAAAAATCCTTTCAAAATTTCTTCACATTGAATTATGCAAAATCACAAGAATGAGGACCTGGAGTATTCGAAAGGTATCTGATACTCCCTCCGTCCCAATTTGTTTGTCCAATTTGGGGAATACAACTTTTTTAGGGAACACAATAATTGCACCTATAAATGCTCAACTTTCCAAAAATTGCCCTCCTAACTTTTTGAAAAAGATTACTTTAGTTCAAATGGTAAGGGACAAAAAGGTAATTTTGTAGTTTTGGTCCCTTATGCTGAGTTTGGATGGATTTTTGAGAATTTTTGAGTTTGGTTTTTGCGGTAATGAGTGGAGAGAGAAATAGGGTAATGATTTGAGATAGGGGTAATAAGTGAAGAGAGATAGAGAGAGGAATGAGAGTAATGATTGGAGAGTGGAGAGAGAAATGAGATTAATAATTGAAAGTAAGGATAATGAGTGTTTTTTGAGTTGAGAAATTTTTTTCAAAAAGGAAACCAAACAAAGCATTAGTCTTCCAAAGTGGACAAACATTTTGGGACAAGTAAAAGTCAAAAAGTAGACAAACAAATTGGGACGGAGAGAGTACTTTACAAGTAAAAAAAATTTAACTCTTATATCAGGGATACTTTTGGATATGTATCCATGAGTATTGCAGGCATATCGATATCCAATGAGATTACGATAGAGATACGCATCCCAGTTAGAAATATCCGTGCACATAGGGTGAGAAGCAGTCTCATCCATGCAACAACTTGATAGTACTCTACCAACTTTTCTGAGATTGAGCATGATGGAAAGGACATCGTCATCCCCTTATACTGGTGCGAAAGCAAAGAAGGTTGTTTATTTGATTAGAAAGCAAAAGGCACTGTTGTTCAAAAAAACTCCACATGTGCTTGATTTAAAAGTAGAGTGAAATGATGTTAAGTAAAGCAAATTATTGGCTAGCTGGGGAATGGCCAATGTTCAACCAATATCCAGATGTTAAATAAGCAATGAATAGCAGCATCAGACAATGATCATATAGTGGCAAACAAAACCCAATCAAAGATAGTAGGATAAGGCGGTAGACTTGTTCGGGAAAGGTAATTGCGTGACGTGTTAGCAATGGCAGGTCACTGGTGGCTGTATCAATGCCAGAGTGGTATGCCTGGGATAGTTTAGCATTGAGTCATTGACTAACCTTCAGATGATGATATCACTATTGTTAACGATAGAAGGAGGTTTTTGGTGAAATCTGTGACAATAATGGCGGTGGAATCAAGTGGGATGAATGTTCTCCCTGCACACATTTCTTGCTTTCCGAAGATTCATACTAAGGTTACAGGATCTGGCCCTTGTTTCGAAACACATTTTACACGTCAGCACACCACCTTGGCCTTGAAAATGTGACAAGTGATGTATCCTATGTACGAGATGTGCAAAGAATTGCAAGCATTCAATCACCACGAGTATTCACTGAAGATTGAGGCTAAAAACATGAACCTTGCCCAGAGAGCATTGTCACCGAAAGCAGTTGCTACAAGACATTGTAGTGCGTCATGATTTTCTAGACATTCTAGGGCATCATGTTTTTCTTTCACTGTCCATTGTTTGAGAGATTAACTCATCTACCAATGTAGAATATCAGTAATTAAAACCCATTGATATTACCACGCCCAATAAAAGCAGCACAAATTTTGACTAAGTGTAGGTGTCTGACCGTGAATCATACTATCAAATGTGTCTTCCCATCACCATAAACTTGGGAAAGAAGTACATAAAATTAATGCTGAAATCACGAATTAGCAGTATCGTATTAGTTTTGGATAATAACAAGCTACGATAATACTAGTGATGTTTGAAAGTAACAACTACTCAAAGTGATCTATTCATCTACTTGCACCAGTTTATTGCTAGCCAATTCTCCTTTATCTATGCAGTGCCCTTTGTTGGTCAATGTGGTCTCTGTTTTCTTGCACAACGTCATAAAGTGTGTAATTCTACTTACTTGGGAAGCCGAAATAAATAATGGATAATTCCAGAAATACATGCCATTTCTAGTTTATTTAATACACTACTGTAACAAACAGTCACCTCCAGTACAAATGAAAGAGAACCGGTGTCTTGGTATTCTGTTTACTATACCACCAACGCACAATTTGACCTAATGCTTCCAAAATATTTTAGGCACCCACACTTCTGACCCAATTCAACAGACTTTGATGGGTTATGTTTTTGCTAATGCAGACAAAGTGCATAGAACTTCTTGAAATGCAGTAGCTCAATAGGAATACACTACCTAAAAAGGGTTGAATATGAAACAGGAGTACATTTTAGTCACTACTCACCAAAGTAGGCTTTCTCGGCGAATCTTTGGCTTCATCAGATGTATGAAGCTGTTCAGAGTTCTTTCCACTAATATCAGCAGAATCTGCAGTTATTCTTTCAACTTCTTTAAGTGCAACTAACCACCTTCTCAGTAGCTGAACTCTTTCAACTCCCCTACAAGAAACAGAAACCTCCTCTAATCTTTTTACGGCAGGCTTAAAGCTTTTGAGATTTCGAGCCGCCTGCAACCCCATTAAATCTTTTAAAAATAAAGCTACAGATATGCAATCCAATATGATATTCTAAGTATTTGGAACTTAGAGGGTTATACAACCCAAAAGACACGGATCAAAATAAGTAAAACTGGAATTTACTGCTATCAAGAACACAATTGCACAAAGGAAGATAATGTACTCCGAAGTGCTAAAACAATTAAAGTACAACAGTTACAAGATACACCAAGAAGCTTGACCGTTACAACTATTGATGCAACATTGCAACCTAACTTCCTTAAGGATGTCCAGAATGCTCTTGGCAGGATCAAAAGACAGAGCCATCAACAATGCACCAACTTGTTTGAATGATGAACCTGATTATTATGTCTTCCCAAAATCATTTGAATGCACACAAGTACATAAAATCACTGTTTTTAAGGTGAATGCGCAATGGGAGGCATTCTTATCCCCCATGTGGCAAGGAGTAAGTCTCGAGGCGTCAGCATTTACACTGCCCTCTAACTTCGAACAAAGATTGACAAGTTAAGAGAGAGGATGAGAGTGTGGTGATCTATAGGCCATGTGTTCCTGAAAAAGCATAAGCCTCGCACGAAATGCATGAGCGCACCTTGTGTGAATGCCCCATAGACAAGGTTTAGGTTTTTGGAGGGTAAGGCACAAATCCAAAGGCCTCAAGGCGTTTTACGTTAGCCTGGCCTTGATGCAAGTCTCAAGGCGAGCCTCAACTTAGCCTTTGAAAACATTGCTTACAATCTCGTGATCAACTAAGTAGGCACATAGCCGATCAAAAATAATTAAATCGCGCGATTAATTGTTGGAGATTTTCAAAATAAAATTGAATTTTGGTTTGGGTTTTTTGAAAAGGTATTGAGAGAGGTTTTGTGAAAGGTTGCTACACATTTTCACATGAGTTGTGACTTTATGTAAATGGTTATAACACCCATTAAATTGGGGTGTGTTCATTTGGAAAAGATGTGATTGTTAGGAAGGGATACAAAACATGGAGGTGCCTCCAAGAGGTATGATCCTTCCTAATTAATTGTTAAAAGGGTGCTTACTAATAGGCATGTTCCTTTCTATTAATTAGTTGTCTTTAAAAGACACGATCCTTCCTAATTGGTGTCTTCAAAAGCCATGACCATTCCTTATGGCTGTTTACTAGAGACACAACCTTTCATACAAGGGTGCCTATAAGTCTATAAATAGGCCATTTGTAAAGTCATTCGATGGACCGAAAAATTCCATACTGAATTGCTCTCTCTCTACACATTCTCTTCCTAGAAGGGCAAACCGATATTCTGTTATTTCACAGAAAAAGAATATCAGTCATTGGTTCTTTTACATTTGCTAAGTGGAAATTCTATCTGTCTTTGTTTGTGCAAACATATTCTATACAAATGTGTTCGTGCCTCCAAACCCTCAATCCTAATTTTCTTGACATTCGATAATTTTATTTATAAAAATAGAGAGAGAAACATGGGGGAGGAGAAAGCAAATTGAGAGAGAAAGAGAGAAGAAACGTGGGGGGGAAGAGAGAGAGACATGGAGAAAGAGAGAAGAAACGTGGGGGGGAAGAGAGAGAGACATGGGGGGGGGGGGGGGGGGGGCGGGCGAATTACAAGTGAGATTTTTGGGATATGAGGAGTTGGTTCTGTTCTATTAAAAAGATATATAAAATTACACTCTTTAGTTTTTGTTTATTTGCTTTGTTTCTTCTATATTTTTCACAACTGCGAATTAATTTTATTTACACTATAAATCTTTAATTCATGAAAATAGATACATGTCTTCCCGTGTATAGAACGGGAAAACGTTAGATATGGATTTTTTTTTTCAAACTATATTTCTCCCATTGATTTTTTTGTGGCCCAATGCATTGAACGGGCACAATACTAGTGATTAACAATAAAATGCAAGTAGTAATTGCTTTATAACTACAAAATAGTGAAACCTTGTTAAATTGGGATCTATTCCCCACCTTGAGCAATAGAATCTTTCCTTACTACTATTCTTTTCACGAACTCTACAGTCTATAATTTTCAATAAATCTTGTTTTAATCTCTCATGAAAATCAATAATAAGTTGGCTTGTTGGTTTAACCAGCAATATAAACTCATGTATACAACCCCAACTCATAACCCCTTAGATACCGTAGCTGGCAGATATTTCAGATGTCATTTGGACTAACGCTTGTCAACCACAATGGCCCCTTTCGAGTACACACTCCGTGACTTGGTCAAGATCCTCCACTCTAGCGAAGACGCCAACAATATGCTCACTCCCCACTAGCTCGCCCAAAACAGGCAACCAGGTCACCATAGCTTCAACAAGCCAGTCTCCCCAAACAGATTCAATCAGCCAGTTTGTACAATGCATCAGTCCAGATTGGGAAAAATCCATTTGGGACGATTAGAGCACTTGTGGGATGCAGACTAGAGGTGGGGCTACTCACTTTCAGATGCACACGTTGATGTTAGGACTATGCATTTTTATATTTTTACAAACATCTAATTACATGTACGCAATTAATGATCAATCAAAGAAAGTAAAACAGAAAACGCATCAACCACCAATCATAGCTACATGTCGATGCCTATCTGTAAACACGCATGCGCATCCATCTATCAAAACCATTATGGAGTTGTAGAAATGTACTATAAGGGCCTGTTTGTTTGACCGGATATGAGCAACAAATTAGACTATATCCAAATTGACTAGATATCTAGTGTTTGGTTGAATTATTTGAAGTGCAGATTATACATGCATCAAATATAAACTCTACAAAGTGTGGGATATACAATCAATCCAATCACTATAAATCGAGTGAGAGTGGGATTATAAATCCGTTCACTATTTAGTCTCGTCAAACAAAGGGGACATCATCATACTTCTTGAATCCCTACAACTGGCCAATTTAAGCTGGTAATTAAACACGAAAATTGCTAATCACAACCTACCGGGCAATGGTTAATATGCAAAAAAGTGCATTGGTATCTACGAAATTGGAAGGTATACATAGATATCTGTGAAAGTGCATTGATACCTATATTGATACCTATAAAAAGTGCATTGTATCTCTAAATCTTGTGACATTTTGTGTGCAATATCCAATGTCTGGTTGGCTGTGGTTAGCAAAACAATCCCGCATGATGTTTGCAATGTTGATCATGCACTGAAAACAAAAACCAAATTGAGGAGATATATACACACACACATATACAGAGAGAGAGAGAGAGAGAGAGAGAGTACGATGCGATCTTGCAAAATTTTGGCGCCCTCGACGACGACTTGACCGGCTTGAAAGACGACGGAGTCGGCGTAATTACGGACGGTGCGAGTGAGGTTGCTATTGCCGCCCACTTCGACGGCTTTGTTCACCGCGGACTTAATCCACGACATGGCCACCACCCTCTCTCTTCCTTTTCACCCCAAATCAAAGATAGATAGATATAGTTACGCAGACAATGTATGTGTTTCTGCATACGCGATGAATTCTTTGATTCAGATCAAATGTATAAACTGGTTTCGTTGGATTAGTGTGTGTGCGTGTTTGTATGTGCGAGAGAGAGAGAGAGAGGTGATGGGTGTATTTGCGTGCCCGTGTAATAAAGCCGTGCGAGTCTTCCGCCTACCGTTTCGCGTTTTGAATTGGAGTCCTGCTATATATGGGCAGGTATACCATTTGCAAATTGCGTGGGACCCAACTCAAAGTATCACGTAAATGTGCTCAATTCGTTTAAAATCATTTAATAAGAATCTTGTGAAAAATAAGCTCTTTCGGATATCGATAAGTACTTGATCGAATTCTTAATCAATTTTGTTAAAAAAATTGAGTAAAAAGGGAAATGATTTTGTCATTCTATTTTTTTTGTTAACGCCACTCCTTTACGTATTTTTGCACCAAAAATACACTTGCAGTAGAGTGGTGCTAATAAAAATATGGAGTGGCAAAACCAGCCACGGTAAAAAATCGATCAAACTTTTACCAACATTGGAATGAGCATATATTTTTACGGGGATGCTTAAAAAATATATTTTAAATTAATTAAGAGTCTCCGATCTTTAATTTATGTGGGGTTCTCGAGATGATTCCCACACAACGGAGTGTGCTTTTGTTGTACCTGTAGTTTTATTGTTTGAATTGTGAGTTTACCGTATTGCCCTTTGGGACAGATTAGGCGGGAATTAAAGTCTTCGACCCTCTGTTCCGCACCTACGATTTCATCACGTGTCTACAAATCTACGGTTCACATTTCATGGAAACCGCAACAGATCACCACTTTATCCCGACAGTGATTTTCACGCTTTTTTTTAATAATTCACGCTCTCTCCGTTCCATAATATTGTATTAGACAAGTTTGGTAATGCACATCATTTTAAAATTGTCTATATCTTCCAAATCATAATGTATTGGGCGATTTTCAAAATTTTGTTTAACAGAACTAATTGAAATTTACTATCAAACAAGATTCATATTGCTTATGCAAAACAATATGAGTTAAAAGACATAGATCATTTTTTCGTAGGACTGGAATAGTGAAAGTGTCCAATATTTTGGACAGCACGCATTTTTTTTTTTTTTATTCACATGGATTTACTATGATGTCTTTTCTTTTAATACACTTTTTCACACGTCGAAGTACTATATTGTAAATTCATAATAAGGACAGAAGAGGGAATGTGAATAGCAAAAAGAGAGTGAAAATTATTTGCCTTAAATATCCAAAATTGATTCTCATACTCTCCCAATATCCAAATACATTTTCCTTTTAATTTATGTAAAGATTATGAAATTATCCTGTTTATGTGTGAGAGAAAATTATAAAAGATAATTTTACATAAATAATAACATAACAAAGAAACCATACTCTCTTCGTCCCATATTGCCAATCCTGTAAAGGGAATCCAACTTTGATTAGTTTTAATTTTCAATGTCACTCTTTATCCCCTCTTTCAAAAAAAATTTAATCATTAATGAGGGATGGTTTATATGTAAAAGTACACACTTTTTGGTTTGACATTTGAAAGAGGACAAACATTTTGGAACGTTCCAAAATGAAATACATGACCAAGACGGAGAGAGTAATGAGCAATCTTTATAACACAAAAAATGTTATAAAGTTCATTAAAGATGAAAGACTTTTTTTTTAAATATTCTTCGTTTTGAGTGAATTTTATTTGAGATTTATTTTCTTATTACCTTAGATAGAACTACACTAGATAATAGATATATTCTGAATGTAAAAATAAATAGACAGTATTCTAAAAAGAATAATATCTTTCTTTGGGTTTGGTGGTTAATCACATCTTCGTTTGGTTATGCGCAAATCCAAATCAAATATAGTTTCCTCTATTTCGTGAATAAGATTTGATGGATATATTTTAATTTGTATGTTTCGTGAATAAGATTTGATGGATATATTTTGATTTGTATGGACGTGAACATGTAAATAATTATGAAAGTGGGTTTGATTATCGATTATTTGGCTTTGTGAAAAATAATAAATTGATGTTGCCATTCTCGTCGAAATACATCAAGTTTCAAAATCGTCACTATAAAATCTGCCATGTCACAATTGTGCCCTTATAGTTTATAACGGATTTCAATGTTATCCTTTTCGTCTACTTAATTGTGCCCTTAAACTACTTTACACCGGATTTCAATGTTACCCTTCCCTTTTCGTCAACTCAATTGTGCTTTTATAGTTTACAACAATGGATTTCAATGGTAATGTCAACCAAATTATTTCAAACACATGGACAGGTATAAATTGTAATTAAGTGTGATTGAAGCCGTCCAATATATGTAGATCCACGTACACTAGTGTACGGTTTTGAGTAATTGTATCCAGAGTGGTGGCTTAAAATTGTGTCCTGGCATTGCTCTTCTCATCACACTATTTTTTAATTTCTTTCCAAGAACCTTACATTATCCCCAAAAACAGTTCTAGCCCCATTTCATTTTTGCAATATCTTTAGATGAAATCCGAATGGAGTAACTATATAGCTTCATCGCTTCTTATTTTATCTTTTCACCTTCTTTAACAACCCCTTTAGAAACCTATGATCCTAACACGTCGGGCCTCTCAAATAATAAAGAGCAATGATTCAAAACTAAAAGAGATGAGCTAGAGAGAAAGCACGACTTGGACACTTCGTCATGATAACTTAATTCACTAAGAAAGTTGTATGGTCTATCTCGAGTATACGCTCAATTATGTTTACAAACTTTACATCAGCGCCGGTAAAAAATGGGCCACTGAGCAGCCTCTACTCGGATGAATTTTGGGAAAAAATTGTAGTGATGCTGGAAATGAATGCAGTATGACATTCCAAGCCAGTTTACACCCTACCTACAACCAAAGCAATTCCAAGGAAGAGCTCCTCACTCAACATCTGGCAATGGCATTCTCCAGTAATTCCATGAATTGAAATCTTCCTGCAAAGTTAATCAAGACCCAAAGATTGAGTGGTTAGAATGAGAATCAGCGGAGAAAAAAGAAAGTACGAGACTCAGTAATTCTAACAAAATTCGGAGCTTATGTGACTTAAAAGGCCATTTGTTTGACATGATATAAGCATCAAATCTAATGGGTGAAACCATCGGGTGTTCGCTGTACTATTATTCAGATGCTATTTATCTGATCGGATATTTTACACTATGATACTATATAACTGTCCACTATTAGTCTCCAAACACTGCCCATATATTGTATATTCTCTTTTTCCTGATTTATTTTCAAATGGGAAATACGAGGGCAAAATGACGGCCCAGGACGTGTTTTGATAATTAATACCCGTTAAGGACAAACTGAGAACATTTGTTAATGCTAAAAATGTCCTTAACGGGTATTAATTATCAAAACACGTCCTTGGCCGTCATTTTCCCAAATACGAACTCAGTATGCTTTACCTGCTCAACCATTGATGTTGGTGGGAACATGTCATTAACCAGTGTGTGTAAAGAGGTATATGACTTCACATCAATGCGATGACTGATGGCCACCTCACCCTGTCAGTTTAAATGGAACTATTCAGAAAAGAGGGAGGAAAACAAAAGTCGGATAGCATTGGCATTTTGACATTATGAGTCCCGATGGAGGTTGTTTTGGTTCAAAATGGCCACACCATTCCGTGTGAAAATTCTGTACACAAAACTGCATTTGTAAAGAACTGTCCAAGAAGACAAGTACCTTAGGATTAATGATAAAGATTTTGCCCTTGGGGATACCAATTTTCCTGTAACTGAGTTCATCAGTGTCTCTGTTTCCGAATCCCGCATAGAATGGATTGTACTCAGGAGGAAAGAGTGCCTTAATATCCTGCATAAGACATCAATTTTCAGCTGAAAAAGTTGATGAAATCGCTATAGACAAAAGTTTGACAGCATACTAATGACTCAAATGATTTGGCACCCCCAAGAATTACCTCTAAACACGCGATCTTGAACTCATGAGGTGCTCTCCTTATCACTGTCATACGACAAACCAAACATTGGATTAAAAATAAACTTAAAATTCTTTTTATTTCCTCTTATAAGAAGCCAGGGGAATAGTAACAACTCATGCAGATATGCAATACCTTAAACTAGAGTGTGCATAAAAAAATTCCCTAGCTTCTGATTTGATGAGTCAGTGACTGAACAACAAATGACAAAGGCAGAGTGAAGGTTTCAGCTTGAGGTCAAAGTCTCCTTGTATGCTACCAGACACCTCACATGGAATCCTACCCCAGTTGTATAGCAAAAAAACGATTGGACCGAACACAAAGTAAAAGATTTCTGATGTAAGTAGAAACCTAAGGAAGCAGCTCTGAGCTGCTGACATAATATAACATGATTATACAAATCTACTTCTTTCAGCATAAGAAATCTCCCATTGTAACGGATGTTCTTACCCAAGAAGAGGGGGGTGGGGGGGAACAAATTTCCCACCATGAGCATTCCCAATGCTGCAAGTGTTTTTGCTATTAGTTATTGGTCAGAATGAAGAGTCCACCACAAAACTGGGGTGTAGTATTTGTCCATACCCTTAACCCTCATTCCCCCCACCCAACCCCAAATATAGTAAAAAAGAAAAAACAAAACAAACACAGAAAACCCCAACCAGCTTCAAATAGAAAAGGTTCAATGGTAGGTCCCTTGAAGTTGTAACCTACATACTCCAGAGTCATGCTAGCGGGCCATGTCCAGTGCATGAATAGGTGGTTACGTGTTATCAGTTTCCAAAATAAGTGGTCGTCTACCTCCATGCCATGGAACAAAAAATAAGTGGTCTTTCTAGGTAATCTGTAATTATCACATATGCTATACCTCTCAACATAGTGAGGTTGAGAAATAGTTTTTCCAAATTTACAATCAACTTTGTGAGAAGCCCAGTTGCTTTAGCCAAAAGTTAGAATGGGCTAATAACTTTGCTGGATATCCACCCTATCACCATTGCTCCTTCAACAAGGACAAAGAAAACTAAGGAACATATATTATCTTCAAGTCATAGGGACTGTTGCACACGGTATTTCCACACTTCAATTAACCACATTATAACAATTCAAACAGCATGCAGTGCATGCGTGTACAAAAAGTTGCAAACTTCAGTCATCGATATTAGAACGCTACTGCAAAATAATTCCTTCGCTCTTCTTCCGAATCAGCACATAATCCATGTTTAGAGAATGACTCTTTTTAGTCTAGTTTTTCTTTTTGCAGTCAATCTTTTGATAGCAGCCAAACAGTTCAGTATACATAGAGGGTACAGGGTTGCAACCTTTCTTTTTGGCACTACATAAACGAATTTACTGTTACTTATCAAAACAACAGGGAAAAAGTTCCTTCCAACAAATTTGAGCAAAAAGCCAATACTTGAAACTAGTAAGTTTGAACTTGACTTATTTCCCTCAAGACAATTTTCCTCCCTAAAAATTTCCTACTGCTTGCCTGATTTTGGGGAAACTTCTTACCCACTAAATCCATTAAAAGAGTAGACACAATATTCATGAATTATAAGCGGAGTTTTTGCATCTTAACTTACTTGTCTCAGCATAAAGCTGTTCCGCATTATCTATTACAGGTTAAAGCAGTTCATTACATATTAGAGGCAATTATCACCAAGAGAAATAGGAGCTCACCTTCTCGGAACAGTGAGGGAAACAGACCATCGGGTGAAATAACAACAGGACCACTGGGTAAAGCTTTTCCATCCTGTAATAATTTATGAAGTAAATAAAGTTCAGCTTATTTAGTTCTTTTAGCATGGTACCATAACCATTAACACAGATAAGATAGCAAATGGAGAGGGATCTCAAGGGTTTGATGTTTAAGGGAGCTAAAAGACCACTTATTATGCTCAAAACTACAAATTTAAACGACTGGTCCTGTTGCCTACCAACAGCGTCCCAGCTGATGGTTCCCTTGACGGGTAACTAATAGTAACAATTGCCAATAACCACAATATAAGACATTCAATTACCTGTTTGAGATTGAGTAGAAAACTTCTAGTTAGATATGCTTGAACAATTGCACGCGCACTCAAGAAAAGCAGCTGATACCCGTTCTCCTGAAGTAAAGAAAGTTCAATATCAGATACTGAATTTTAGACATGCAATAACCATCAAGAGCAATTTTGTTCACCCTTGCGAAGGTATGCTCATTCCGTGATTCACTATGATAATCGAAACCATTATTTTGTCTAAATTCATTTTTTTTGTTTGGCTGTCTAAATTCATTTGTTAGAACTTAGAAGACTATGAAAAAATACAGCTTAATTGAATATGATTAGGCGTTTGATCTAATATTTTAGTTTTTCAGCCAAGAATTTCAAAGAAAATAAATAAACTCCTAGAGGAAGCACTAATCAATTTTCGATTGAGCTGAATTTTGACAAAGTCTCCTAGAAAATGAATCTGAAAAAACTGAACGATTTTGATTAGCAAGGTGAGACACGGAATGAGCATACCCTCCCGAGGGTGAACAAAATTGCTCTGAATAACAATCACAAATAGAATTGAAAATGGAAGGACTATTATTAGTGTTCAAAAACAAGTATTGCTGTTAAGGAAATCTCAAACCACAAAACGTATTTCATCTAGATTAAAACTCAAAAGAAAGTGGGTATTACCACTTTCAATATTACCTAATATAAGCCAAAACATTAAAAAAAATTAAATCCATCAAGAACATGATCAACAAAAACCTTGTATGATGGAGTATATCTGTAACAATGCACCCTACTAAAATACAATCTATGAATAATCCTCCAAAACATTCTTACTGCCTCTGTTCTATTTTGTTTGCTTGTTACAAAAAGTCGTATCATTTTGACCTTAAAAAATAAGTTGGTTTCAAGGATAATTTTTGAACTTTTTGATACCGTTCGAAAGTACTCATTGAGATCTTCTGAATGGTGCAAAAAAATCAGAAAATAATTTTGGGAAGTACTTTATTTTTGAAGTTCAAAATGGCACGGTCTCCTGTAGGAAGCAAACAAAATGAGATGGAGGGAGTATGGTATTTTGATCCTGGATTCGCGAGCCTAATCGAACCGAATACTCGTAGGTTTGGGCTCAGCTCGTTTATAACAAGGCTAAAAATGAGGCTTGGATTGGATTTGGGTTCGTTTAGTAAAGGAATTGAATGAGCCCTTACCGAGCCGAGGCTCGAACAATTCGCTAATGGCGTGGTTCATTTAAAGCCCTACTTGAACCAATTTTAGAATCTTGTAAAGGCCTTGATATGGGTCTTCTTTTCGTAATAGGCTGCACCCCTTGGAGCCTACAGTAAATAGTAACAAATATATGGTAATGGTACAGTTACCATGGGACAACAGAATAACTGAGGAAATTGGAGTGAAAGTTGCCAGTAAAAAGGCAAAGAACCCGGAATATATCATATGTGATGTCATCACTCAACCAGCTTCTGGTTGTGAACTCAGATGAACCACCAATATCACCAACAGGTTTGGCATTTGATAAGTGCATCAAACTGCTTTTAATTGAGCTAAATTACTAGTAACGTTGCCCCCTTGAAATGGTGGAACAATCCTTGACCATAATGGTGGAATTTCATATATCAAAAAAGTATGATTCCAAAATTGTCCTGCCCCCTAGATTTGCTATATTTCATTTCAGAGAACTAACTCCATCACTAACCACCAAGATGAAGAGTTTAAAAGACCACAGTCACCTCTCCAATTCAACTTCCTTTTGGATGAGACTCATTCTTAAAAACATTATAAGTAGGGAAACAAAATTTTTTTTGTAACTAATAGCCAAAACATACCTTAATTGCAGAGAAAAGCCGAGCTACCCCAGACTGTGTCCAATCCTTTCCAACCAAAGGCATGAACTGACCAAGAACATCAGACCTGCAAAACAAGCATCAACATGGTGTAAAAGTCAATGTAATCTATACCTGACTGCGACAATGGATGCAAATTAAAAAATATAATCAATTGTTTGTCTTAGCTTGAACATCATTGAGCTTACTAATCTATTTATTCATGTCCAAAAGAAATAATGATTAAGGATGCACTACCTGCAGTTCGTTACAAATAACCAAGTTAACCAACTATTTTGTCTGTGGATCGTAACAAACATAACCAATAATATAGAGAATATATGTACAAGAAAAGGGAATGAGCAGTCCGCCAATGAAAACCAAATCAGAATAGGAACAAGCATAACCAGACAAATCCTCTAGCAGCTACAAATCATACCGCCCTCCAATCTATGTGGGTAAAAAACAGTGGGATCCCCTCAAAGAGAGAAGAAAACAAGGCCCAAATAACACTCTGTCCCCAAGAGAATACATCCTCAAACTCATCCTCACAAAACCTCTTTTAGCATCGGTTTCTGAATCACTATAATAAAACAGCCAAACAATCAATATCATCCCATTTACTTGCATTGACAGGTTGTAATACAACAAGATGGCCTTCATCTAAGCTTGAGACCAGCTTAAATAAAAGAATCATCTTTAGCATCAAGGTTGAGATGGATATTTTGTACCTTTAAGCCAAGTTTCTATACTCATCTCCAACACCTCAACTATTTTTTCCAATTTTCACAATCAATTAACCCACATGCTCCTCCCTTAACAAAGGGTAAGCTATTTATTATTTTATTAAACCCCAGATATAAAGATTTCCATTTCTAAGACATATGTATTAAACCTTTCTCCGTCCTTAAATGCCTTTGGCATTCTCAAAAGCCAAACTAGCTTACAGCATTCTCAGTAATCTAAATCAGCCTTCGCCCATCCGTATTCTAAATCAGCATACCAGATTCCAAATTAAGTCAAATTCATACTTATAGCAATGCATCCATATTCCGAATATACATTTGTGCACTATTCCTACAATGATATACCATCAAATTTTAAGTAGGCCAACATAAAGTGCGCAATGTCACAACTTCTAATACACAGAAATATCATAGGAACAATGAACTAACACATTGAAGTTGGAAAAAAGTAATAGGAGAACATGTTGATACATGCTATTTATGGAGCTTTATCTTGATATTTGCAGTTTATGGAGCTTTAACGTTGACTAGAAATATGAATATCATTATTAAGATTGCACAATTCCTTATCTTAACATACAAAAAAGACAGCTATGCACAATATGTCCTTGCGCCTTTGCACCTTGCTGCGTAATATATACTTTCTTGAGAATTGGCAGGTTGGGCTGTCTGAACTAGGTCAAATCCCTCTGTTCTATAGACTTTATCCATGTTTATAATATATCGAATGTTATTTAACATGTTGCGACAAGTTAATAGCCAAAAGATTTGGAACCAGTATATCTCACTTGGTAATCGTCCCATCAACATCTGAAATCACAATTCGTGCATTCCACTTCCACAAGTAAATATGAGCATCAACCTGTTGAAAGAGAATACGTGTGAGCAATTGAAATAAGAAGGAAGCCAAAGAAAGTGGTCAACGCTCATCATCTTGAAATTGCAGTCACTAAAATGGAAATGGTTGACAGACCTGTTGTGTTCCCAAGACTCTGGTAGAGAAACTGAAAGTCACCATATTTTGTCCTTCTTGCAAATTTAATGATGCTATTTGCTCTGTAGTGGGGACGTTTGTCCTCACAAGTTGCTTGTGCGGGGATTCACTTCCACCGGTAGGTGTTGGAGGAGCTTGTTCAAAAGGTTGATTCTGTGACCCAGACTCAGAATCAACAAACACCTCTTCACTAGATGCGTTACTGGTAGTGTGCTCAAGTGTTTTGACCCTTCTAAATGGACTGGGCCACAGCCTCCATCTGCGCCCAGAAGGAGTGGAAGTGACACTAGAACCATCTTGCCCCACAGGAATTGCATCTTTGGGATCAACAGGTAAATCTAACCCATATGCAGCAAATCCAAGAACTATTGGAGCAGCTTTATCCCATGACAAGTACCTGTCTTGAAATCTGACAACTAAGTTTTCATTCTTGGCAATTGATGCTGCAGAAGTTTTGAATGCCCCCTCAGATATGCGATGTGAATTAAACACTTCAGCAGCCGCATTCAAACCCATACCAGCATGAAGCAAGTTGCCACAAAGAGATAGCTCAATCCCTGCAAAATTACATGAAATATTACTTTCAGAATAAAGCAACAATACAGCTCCATTCATTTCACCCTAATTTTTTTTTTCCAAACTGTGTTCCTCAATTCAAATGTTCAAAAAGTTTAGCAAAAGATTTTCACAGAAAGATAACTTTCATCATACATCCAAAAACGCATGTTCTAAATCTCCGTTAAGTCAATCTTTTACGCATCATTGTAGGTGACACCAGAAGCAAATTGTAAGCTCAACAAATTCTTGCATAGCCATGTGTTCTTACGGGTTAATTGCCCTAGAATTGGGACCGAAAAGACTAAAGTGAAGCCCATTCGTTCATGCTGTTGAAGATATAAAAAACAGCTCTGAATATTTTGTGTAAAAAATTTTCACACATGAACCAAACCCCAGAAAACAAAATGAAAAATAATACTTTTCTGCAATTATTTTATGTGCAAACTATTTTACTTCGAAGCAAACGGAGCATAAAAGTGTCATAATGATAGTCATGCCAACAGGAAAGCTCTTACTCGAATCAGTTCTGATCTCATCACCGGAAGTTGCTGTATGTGTTTCCCCTTCCACAACCTCACTATTGCTGCATTCACCTTCAGGAGCAGACCCTTGCGGGCTACATTGTACACCTTCAACTTCCAAGGCCTTGTCAACCGGCTCCTTTAGTTTCTGATCGGTGCAAACAGAATCAATGGCGACGTTATCAACACCCATATAACTTGAACTTGTTCTTTCCTCAATGAGTTCAACTTCAACCTGTGGATCTGAATTAGAGTGAGTTAAACCATCTCCATTTCTTGATTCACCAACATCTCCATCTCTAGTTCCATTGCCAAGTTGGCAACTGTAAGGAGACTCCAAATTGTCTGCAGTTTCACAAATTTCTAATATGGGGTCCACAACTTGTTGGTTGGAATTTCCATGGTGCAGAGCCAATGCTGGTAGTTCCAAGCAGCTCTTGAAAACATCTTCCCTCCTAATACCAGCTGATGCAGTTTTAGGATTACTATCTACACAAAGCTCTAGCTCTATGTTTGTGATGTTCTCATTTTCTTGAAAGTGAAAAAGATGCTCCTTATCTCCTTCACAAACTTCCATCTGATGCGTAGAAGCATTACTAGTGTTACTGCAACTAACTTCAGGTGCAGACGTGCCCAAATCACTTAATATATCAGCACCCCACACATCTTCACCTGCACTGAATTCGGCCGTGCCCTCAACAAATTCAGTTTCTTGGCCTGGGCCCAGACGAAACTGGGGGGTGCTTATATGCAAATTATCAGCACTCGTTTCTGATGAGGAGAAGGGTGCTGTCAGTATGTGACCATCCACGCTTACCAAAACCACTTCTGAACTCAAACCCTGTGATTCAACAAAATGTTCCACGGTATCTAAACTCTCGTACCGACTAGACCCATACTCTGATAGCTCAACCGAATCCACAAGAGAGGATTGTTCATCTTCAAATTCATAGAACCTCCTTCCGCTATCGGATTCTGTCCTCTCAAGCTGTTCATTAGCTGTTTCAACGTTAGAGTTATTCGTTCCACTAGTAACACTGTTGGTTCCATTAACGCTATTATTTTCTTGTGCAACGTTCAAATTACCAGAATCGTTCGAAACCCTTTTTGCATCCCCACTTTCACCAGAACCCACCTGCCTGACAAAATATGCCTCTCCTGAATTGTCAAGATGCATATGAAAATCAGCCTCGATGCCGTTAACAGTTATCCTAACCATCTTTTCGGCCCCTTTAAGAACACCCTGAAATTTACCGAACCGCACGTACCAAGGCGTGCTACGAAACGTGCCATCCTGCTGCTTGACAGCAATTATATCGACGGCACCACCAAAGGGATGGAACGGGGTGGCAACAGAGTACACGCCTTGCGATATTAAGCTCCCAACTTTTCCCACCACATTCATTTGTTCTCAACTTACAAATTATTATTGATCCCCAACAACAAAAAAGGGCAAGAACCCCACCCTAGTGTTATTTTGCAATCTAACAATCGCAATCAAAGAATCCAAATTGGACAAAACCCTAGTGGTATTTTACAATCTAACAACTGAAATCAGCAAAATATCCCCAGTTCTCGTTCTTGGTATCTGCATGCAAGCCAAATTACGAAATGATCATTTGATCATACACATAAACTAAGTCAACCCGAAGTAAAGTACATTGAAACTATAAAAAAAAGGGGGAGGGGGGGTCGTCAAGAACCCCACCCTAGCGTTATTTTGCAATCCAACAGATGCAACCAATCAAAGAATCCCAAAAACACCAACATAAATTGGTAAAAATCTTACTGGTATTGAACAATCTAACAACTGTTTTTAACCGGAGCTGAATATCTGTTCGCGATATCTGCATGGAATCCAAATTAAGAAATGATAAACCAAATCAAACCGAACACAAACACATTTCTTTCTTTTTTTAAAACTGAACTCGAATGCATTGAAAGTATCGAAATTTGACAGCAGCAAGATAAAACGACCACGCAACAATGATAATTGACTTCGAATCCGTGAAAAAAATGTCAACTTTAATACTAATTATTTTTCACTTACGGAATTTAATTAGTTTTCGGATTGGAAGAAAGCTTTCTCGTACCCGGCTGCGGAGACGAGGGCGGAGCAATCTCGCAGCTGATTGAAATCAAAGATGATTCTCTCTCTCTCTCTCTCTCTCTCTCTCTATACCTATGTGTGTGTATATATAGGCAGTTAGGAAATTGAATATTCGCTCTATAGTCTCTCTCTCTCTCTCTCTAAAAGTAGATCCTGAAATGTTCTTGAGTTATCGTTTCTGTTTACGTGATGTGTTTGTCTGCACCACATCTACCACGTAAATTTTTCCAATCAATACACTTCTATTCTTCCGTGGGTGCGTCAAATCTCCAAGATGAAAATACGAAGATGCGGAGAAATGAACGATGGATTGGAGAAAAAAAAAACATCCTCCAAAATACCGTTTTAATAAATGAGTAAAATATAGAGATATGGAGGAATGAAGAGTGCATAGGAGATGCTCTAAGGGAATCAACGGTTCCATACATCTCAATGAAAGATTAAATTAAACACCAACACATATCAGATTTAATTGATTTTCCACAGACTACTCGGTTTCTTTTTTAAATTATCAAACAGCTCGAATCATTTAAGCGAGACTCAAAGTAGGGCTTATGTGTCCGTTAGCTCATGGTCGTTATGGAACCCGTCACATCCGATAGGCAATCCTTGGATACAAAAACAAGGGGAAAACATATAGACACACCCCAATAAAGGGGGTGATTTTTGCACTCCCTAAATTATTAACCGCACTTCAAAGGGAGGGTAAAATTAACTCCATATTAATTTTTGCACTTTTCAAAATTAACAATTTGAAAAGCGTGAAAATCAACTTTATATGAATTTCAGCACTATCACTAGAGATGTTAGCAATTTTGGGGAGCGAAATTCATTCCCCCGAATTAATTCTCAAAGAAATACAGGTAACCCTTCGAGCAGGATCACTTTGGTTACTTTTTTTTGTTTTTAAACAGTGGCTTTGGTTTACTTTTTAACCCTTCTTTCAAATCAAATCGCACGATTTAAATTTTGCAAAGGGCATGCTTGGCATGTAAATGAACCTCCACTAACAAAAAAACAACAAACAGTTTCAGCATTTTACCATTTTATTTCTACTCTGCCGAGAACACTCATGAACTTGTATTTGTTTGATCAGGTGTACCAACCTTTTTTAAACATGGATATGTTGAGCACGTTGAAGTGATAACGTGATGCGGAACTGGAAAAATATGGATAGAAACTTTGTTTATGACGATTCTAGAAACCACAATAAATGCAATATAAAGTATTAGAATGCATCTAGTCATATATTTTAATTTAACAACGTTGTGTGAGCTTAGAAAATACTAGTATTAGTCAGGTCCCGTTCCAGAACACCTTCTTAAAAATTAAGTACTTATTTCACATTTTCAAACTTAAAAATAATGTAAATGAAAAATAAATTTTCAATTTTTTTTGCACTGTATAAAATATCTCAATAAAATCTATCAAACAAGATCCATATTGATAGGAAAATTATTTGCATAAACACATAATTTTTTAGCTTGAAATTACCTTCTTAAATAATATTAAGTACTTATTTCCCTTTCGATAATGGGCCTCATTATTGTTGGATCAGATTTCAGCATTAAACTGTTTTTGCCAAGGACTTCTACAACGTTTGACCTTTTTGGAGGAAGTTTTCATTGGAGGAAGTTTTCAAAATGAGAGAAACTTATTTCAAATTATTCACGGTTTAGCGCAATCTCAGCCGTCCGTTAATTTCGGCAATCAATTATCCAAATTTTAAAAAAAAACTATTCGCGAAAATAGTTAAACAACTATTCTCGTGAACATTTTTTTTTTAAAATCCAGACCGTACAAAATAATTTTGGACGCACGTAATTGAGCATCGTAAACAAAGTTTACGGATCGCTCCGAAAGAAGTTTCTCTCTTTCAAAATACCCTTTAACTTTTTTAGCTCAATGTCTCATAATCGCTTTAACTTTTGTAGTGTTTTGTTGGCTCTTTGTGCCTGCTGTTTTTTAGACTGATTTTGCTCTCTGGTTTGGTCTTGCATGACCTGCTAGGAGTGTTTTGGTTTTTTCATTCGGGGTACTGATTGTACGTATGTTTGGGCTATATATAATGATAAAGGTACCTTATCAGGAAAAAATATATATTTGTGAACCCATTTTTGTTTCCTTAACATAAAAATATAGTTTAAACAATATATTGAAAAACTGCAAGAGATAGTAAATGTTGATAGAAGATATATGGCTCGTTTGATGAGATATAAAATTTTAGGTGGATAAGTGCATCCGTAGCGGAATAATCAAAAGTTGACATATCATCTTTTTGTTATCCATTTATGGGGTTGCTAAGGTTAGAAATGTAGAGGTCCACAATAGTTCAATCAAAATTGAATAACCAAAACTTGCCACATTACTTTTTCAACTTATAAAAATCTAAAAATTGTGACATGGAAAATAATTTTTTTAAAATAGTTTTCAGACTAATAAAAATAGGTTATTTGAAAAAGAGAAGATAGTTTTTTGAAAACTTTGATTAAAAAAACAGTTTTTGTGAAAAAGTAAAAAAAAAATAGTTTTTGAATTAAAAAATGGTTCTTTGAAATTAATTTTTTTTAAAAGAACAATTTTTGAAAAAAAAAAGAAAAAAGTCTTGGGAAAAAACAGTTTAAGTACACAACAATTTTTGCAAAAAAATAAAAACAGTTATTAAAAGTATTTTTCTTAGAAACATGTTGAAAATGAAAGAGAGATGGTTTTTTTTTTTTGTAATGATGGTGTACTTGATTGAAAAAAATGTGGGGACAACTAAATTTGATTATTGGCAAAAAATTGTTAGTTTTGATTATCCAATAGCCAAAATTTGATGAGTTGCTAAGAGGTTGCTAAGTTTGATTTTGCCAATGTGAGCTCTTGTTTTAGCAAATGTTCATAACTTTAGCAACATTTTTTGTTTTAATTATACCACTGTGGATGCTCTTAAGAGATGGATATGGTATAAAGGAAATTAGCTTACAATTGCTTTGAGTGTTACGGTAGTTGATATGGGTAAATAAGAGTAGATAATGTGAAAATTACTTGATTTGCCCTCATAAAATCATGGCATGGATACTAATAAAGTTTTAGGGGTAATTCAATTTTTTTCTCACCTGAATTAGCCTAAGGGGCGGTGTTAGCTAAGACCCTTCCGAAGAGATAATCTCTCTCCCCTCCCTTCTCATTCTTCCTCCAAAAAATGGCCCGATGCGAACATAAACAGTAAAAGTTCGTTAGAGGCACAAATAATTGTTAGAGGGGTACAATTAAGACGTTTTAATTAGGAAAATGATAATAAAAAAATTATTTTTATATGTGTCAAAACTCTAATGCATGCCCCGTTTGATAACAGTGATAGATGGATGGAATTCGTAAGGAGATGAAATTATGATTGGGATTGGTAATGAGTATGTTTGTTTGGAATGTAATTAGATGATATGATTATTAATATCATGTTTTGTTTCAGATCAGATTAGATGATGGGAGTGGATTGATAAAAGAAATTGGTAATGAGAATGGGTCGGGATTGGACTACGAATACCAAGTCCCAAGGGTTGCTAATACCCCCTATGGCCCGGATTGTTCATCCCATGGGACTACCAATCCAGACCAATTTTGGAGACCAAACACAGTATTACTAATACTATCACCTTAGCAATCCAATCCCAATCTCCAATCCGTTTATCAAACGGGGCCTAAAAGTCTTGTACTTTGCACATGACACAATAGTTTTATGCACCACAGTTTTAGCAAAAAAATAAAAAAAATTCATTAGTGACACCCTTTAATTATGGTGGAACAATTTCATATTAATTTGGCCACAACTGCATCGAATAATTTATATACTATATAGGCAGAAGTGAGATTTTTAAAAATGGCGGGGTCGGAGCCACGCATTTATGTCGCACATAACTTTGTTTATTCTTCAACCATCGGCCCCACCGGTCTTAGCGTAACTATTTGTTTATGATCAAAGTCACGAGACCACCAGATCAGAGCTCATATCCCAAATAATTAGGGATAAATTTCACTGTTTGAGATTCATTGCGGTCCCTGTATTTGAACTCAGGCAACTAGTATATCACCGTAGTCTTGAATTAGTTTCAGTGTAGTCCCCTATCACAAACATTAACGATTTGAACAACAAAATTGAGTACGAGCTTCTCACGTGGGCCTCTTTGTAGGGTAAATGATAATTTCCACCATTGCTTGCCCCTAAAAGGCTGATAATTTTCATCTTTTCCTATCCCAAAACACACTATGAGGTTATGAGCTAATCCTACAAGCTAGTTGATATGTTATAAGATCGAAATTGAAAATTGAAAATTAAGTGCTAAAAATCGAATGTTGAGTTTTTCAATTTAAAAAATTGTTCAATAAAAAAAATGAATTAAAGTATACAAATGAATACTAAGATCAATGAATTCCGATTGTACTATTTTAACTATTATTTTTCAATTTTATTTATATTTTGCTGTCTGCTTGTGAGTGGGAGGGGGTACATTAGCAATGGAGGGGGTTGGTGACAAGAACGAATGGCATTTGTTTGTGGTGGTGAAGAGTTTATGTGATTGTAGCAGTGGAAGATGGAGGAGAGACAGAGAGATGACGACGAAACTTGGCAGTGGTGATGGTGAAAGGTTGGTAAATCAAATTGAATTATTACTATACTCACTTTGGTAGTTTCGTCCACACTCACTTCCTGAGAATAGGAGATGTTGTCGAGCATCACCTTGTAGAGTGGTGCAGAGCGACCGATCTAGCCATTCATCTTGGCAATCGACGATTCGAATTTTAACCGAGCAATGGACGATTCAGATTCTACCCGAGCCGTCTGTGCTGAGATAAACGGCTGGATCGTCCTCTCTGCAACCACTCTATAGGGAGCTGCTCGGCAGCATCCCCGGACCCTACTTTCTGTCCAAAATTATTAACCGGTCTCGATTGGGGGACTGTATTGAAACTCAATTGAAACTACAGGGTTCTAACTGTTCAAATCGAACTTCCATGGACCAAAATGGTAAAGCCACACCCACTAGATCAGTTAATTCCTCCCCCCATCGCTCTTCTCTTTCCCATTTTGACGCGAGAACGTGTGTTGATTCGAGGGGAGGTCAGATCTGATCAGAAAACACGCAGACAAACAATCCACGGCCGTTGTCAGTCGCACCGATGATGATTATGGCGACGGCATTGTACTAATCTGGGGTTGTTGATACGTACCTCTGTTGGTGATTGATCGGAAGAAGCAAAAAGAGAAGTAGGAAAAAGATATACACAGAGGCTGAGAAAAATTGGGGGAGAAGAAATAATGAGGAGGAGATGACTCTACCGGCGGCGAAACGGCGATGGCGGGGCTTCGTAATCGCGGCGGTCCTGGGCCTCGTCTTGCTTTCCATGCTCGTCCCCCTTGCCTTCTTGCTTGGCCTCCATAACAGCTTTCACTCCGCCACCGGTACGTATTTCTCTCTCTCCTCGTTTGGAATCTGACATTTTTGTCGGTCTAGATCTACGTCACATATGCGCGTGCGCGAACTAGAGTGCGAGCGTAAACGTTTTTTAATAGAGCATTCCAAACTACTAAAATTAGCGACACCGAGGAGTGAGAGCGCGCGAGCGCTGTGGGAGGATAGAGCGCGGGGAGCATAGGGAGGAGAGGCCTAGATCTAGCGTAACTCACGAGGAAAGACAAATTATGACAAAAAAAGCACGATATGAGATTTGACAAGAATCACTAGGTTAAGGTTAGACGCATTGTATATTTTAGGACTTAGGTAGTTAGGTTTAGATCAATAGATTACTATGATACTGATAGGTGTATGCTTTAAGTTCAATACTAATCGAGCTTTGCGAAATCCGGCTCTATTGGTTTCTACTGTCGATTTGTTGTCCGATTCGTATTTCCTAAAAAATATAGTAATCTGCTGTGGTGTCTGATGAATTTAAAATGCTTTCGAGACCTGCGATTTCATATATCCATTTAATGTGGTTCCCTTTCTCTTGAAAAAATAGATACTATATTTCACAGATGAAAATTTAGTATAATGTACGTCCAATTAAGAAATATATACAAAGTCAATGCATTTAACAAATAGAATTTTGTGGTCAACGCGTGTGTTTTAAATTCAATTACAATCAAGCTTCTCAAAGTCCAGCTCTATTGATTCCTACTGTCAATTTATTGTCTGTTTTGTCTTTCCTCTCAATTAGATCATCTGCTGCAGTGCCTTATGAGTTTGCAATGCTCTGAGATCTGCGATTTCATGTTCATTTAGTACATTCACCTTTCTCTTAGAAAAGAGATAATCCTATATCTCCGGTGTAGATATTCAGTGTGCTCGTGTGTAATTAAGAAGAATAGATGTTCAAACTGTTTAAGTAGTAATAAATTTAACTTTGTGGTCTATGAAACCAATAAAAATAAGTTGAAATTCGACTTATTTCGGTGGGTGGTGATTGGCCAATGAAAGGATATAATCAGAAAAAAATAGTGTATTTTCTGCCAGTCAATTTGTTGTCCGCTTCGTACTTCCTCTCAGTTAGGTCATCTGCTGTGTTTCTGATGAATTTAGATCCATTTATTATTTCCCTTTCTCTTGAAAAAGAGAAACTGCCATATTTCCGCTCTCGACGTTCACTAGGTGTGCGCGTGTCTGCGATTAAGAAAAATAGATAGTCAAAGTCATCAATAAATAGAACTTTGTGATCTAGGATACCAAATAAAACATTCAACTTATTTTGGTGGGTGGTGATTGGCCGAATCAGAAAAAGTAGTGTGTTTTCCGACAGCCAATTTGTTGTTCGCACTTCCTCTCAATTTGTTGTCTGCGTCGTACTTCCTCTTAATTAGGTTATCTGCTGCGTTTCTGATGAATTTATATCCATTCAGTATATTTCTCTTTCTCTTGAAAAGGAGATACTGCTATATTTTCGCTCTAGATGTTCACTAGAAGGTGTGCGTGTGTGCGTACAATTAAGAAGAATACATTGTCAAAGTATTTGATAAATAGAACTTTGTGGTTTTGGAAACCAAATTAAAAATTCAACTTTTTTTGGTGGGAGGTGATTGGCCATGAAAAGGATATAATCAGAAAAAGTAGTGTATTTTCCGATAGTCAATTTGTTGTCTGCTTCGTATTTCCTCTTGATTAGGTCATGTACTGCGGTTTCTAATCAGGTTGAAATGCTCAGAGACATACAATTTCAGATCCATTTAATATATTTCCATTTCTCTTGAAAAGAGATACTACATGTCCCCTCTAGACATTTGCTAGAAGGTGTGCACACATAATGTGTGTGCAATTAACAAAAATATAAAGTCAAAGCATTGAATAAATAGAATTTTGTGGTCAAGGAAACTAAATTAAAAACCCAACTTATATCCGTGGGTGGTGATTAACCATGAAAAGGATATAATCAGAAAAAGGTAGCGAATTTTGTTAAAAGTTGGCCTTGCAAATTTTGGAAGGTCGTAAATTTATGCACTGCAGAAAACCCTTATCTCTCACAAACGTCTGATGCATACACTTCTTGTTCATAGAAAATGAAACAACCAAACATCCTCTTTAACTTCTCGACAATTCGCTTTATGGTGAGAAACCTTGGTGTTTCATGGTGCTGGTGTTTCTATCGTTTTAGGGGAGCCATTCTATTTTTCCATTGGAGGAAACTGTAATAAATTACAGGTTTTGAAAGGGATGATCAGATTGTGTGTATGTATGACCAGCTATGGTAATACAAATTAATTAAATAGTTATCTTAAAATGCGACGTGACAATTCTGCGCCTTAACTCTTAAGTTGAAATTAACTTCCATGTCATAAGTACTAACTTATCTTTTCAATGGGGTGTTTAGGGCATAGGAAAAGTTGATACAATGGCAGAGTTTTGTCTACACCTCGGTGGGTTCTCCCTTTGTCAGAATAGATTTCTGATGGTTACTTAGAGACACAACACAGAGAATGTTAGTTTAAATCATATTATCAGTTTCCTTTCTAAGCTCTTTCTTTCACGTGGTAACCTTCATATAAAATTTCGTAATTCACTGGCGAAAACCATGAATTTAGCGGAGTTAGGCAAATTGAAGTAAGTGTATATGTACATGTATATTTATTCACATACATGTATCTATATACACGGTATTTCACAAAAGTTTGTATTACTTTGATGGTATAATTATTATTTTGAGTTTTGGTTCACGTTTCCGCTAGAAATAGGTATAGTGATGCTAGACCGCTTAACATAAACTTTTGTTCGTCAATGAAGTTCTTACCATTGCTTAAAAAAGAGGGGGGGCTTTCACGAATTTAGATATTTTTTTGGATTGCTCAAAAGACAGAACATAATTAAAGTGATTTCTTTTTGGTTGTGACTTAATACTTTCCAATTGCAATGTTGCAAATAGGAAATTTACATTTCGCACCTATTAAGTATAATATCCATATTAGTTATTGAGTAATAAACCTTGGATTCATTGAACGACACAGTCTATGTAGATACCGAAATATTCACACTTAGAAATGGAAAAATTTAGGAAAATACTTGAAATTTCAGTTGGTATGCAATGGTCTTTTATTTTGGTTGGCAGAATTTGATGAAGTAGAAAGTTCTCAAAACAAAAAAAAATACAAGAAGTCCTCGATAGCAACTTAAAACAAGAAAATAAAATAAAAGAGAAAACATAAAAGAGACAAGTGACTACAAGTAAACAACTCATCAATCCTTTAATTCAATAAATATTGGAATCTCTTTAAAGACATTAATGTCCAATAAGATATGGGATATTGGGCGGTGGTTGTCATATTATTATTCTCCTTATTATGCTATTGTAGACTAGTACTCCTGATTTTGCAACCTATTCATGCCAGGATACATTCTTTCATTTGTGGTTTTCTGTTGTATGTTACATTGTTTTAACATGTTTTCTGTATCTTCTGCAGCATATGCAACTGAAAAACAATCTTCAGCTTCAGTAAGGACTTCAAGGCATTTCTAAATTTAGTATTCCCAACTAGTATATACATTTTCTGATGTGGTGCATTTGTTTGTTATATTCATCGATTTTTCCTTGTTTGTCTGGGAATCAGAATGGTTTTGAAGTTTATAATCAACGCAAAAGCAGCAACTCCGCGAATCAGTCTAAGGTAGTGGGTTATGTACGAGCATTTTGCAGTTTGTAGCTTTCTAGTGGTCAATAGAAGAACCTGGATAGTTTTGGAACTGGTTTAAATACTCGGGGCTTGTATACTTGTTTTGAGATGGGAAGATGGAAAACACTTATTTTTCTCTTACACAATGATATCTTGTATAACTAGTTTTATTTATTTGTTGGAAGGGGGACCAATCCACACATGCCGAAGACCTTATAAGAAGATTAATACCAACTCTTCCAAAGGTTCCTTGCATTCTTCTCTGATGCTTAAGACATGAACTTCTTGCACTGCTATGTGGTATATAGTGTTCCTGTAATTGCTTACTAATTTACCATTGGAAAAAAGTGGACTTTGTTTCCGGTGCTTGTGGGATTCCTGGAGGTGAAAGTACGTTGTAAGGGTGATTACCAACTTAGACTGGTCTTTATCTTACACTTGATCATTAATTTTTGCTCTTCGTGCTTCTTACCACCTTGAAAGATATCCGTTAATATAGACATGCTTGACATTCTAGCCCCTCAAGTTTCATTCATCCCTTGGTTACTTCAGAGTTTTTCTTTTTTTCAAATCTTCATGTGAAATTCATGAGGAAAAAAGTTCTTACCAAAAGCTTCAGTTATGTTGTGACTTGTGAGGCTCACATTGTTGTGGTGCATCTTATAGATACGTCTTTTCTTTTGTCTCCCTTTTTTTCGTTGGTTATGGACGGATTTCTGACAAGGATCCTTTTCTGAATGGCCATCGAAACTTGATCACTTTTAAAATTTCTGTTTCTATCACTTTTCTCATTTCTTTCGAAATGGAGAAATACATCCACTTTCACTCCTACGTTTTTTCCCTTTCACTGTTTCACATACTAAAAAATCCACTTTCAGCCCTATGTTTTCCCCCTTTCTTTCACATACTATATTCGTTATCACTTTGTCACAAAATTTAAGACCTTGACTTATAGGTCTTCCATTTGAAGCTTACTGATGCTTTTATCACGGACTAGCTCTTGTATGTTGATGCATACTTATGGTAGGCATCTGAGATCATGTTTGATGTGAATGCATGTATGTATTTAATTAGTCTCAACCATGGTTGATAAGATTTTTAAATTCTCCTTCTCCCTCTTTCTCATATCAGGATTTTAATACAAGTGCACTCGAGGAAGTTGAAAATAAAACTACAGGTACAGTTTCCCTGCTTAATCAACTTACACAGACCTGGTTTTTGCTGGCATTGCTTCCACATTCTTTTTCCTTAAAACAGTTGATTGGAGCTTCTTTCTTTTTTCTATATTACCTCTCTCTCCTCTCTCTCTCTCTCTCTCTCTCTCTCTCTCTCTCTCCAGGTACAGTTCCAGGCTTTCCTGTGCCAATTGATGTGCCGAAACCACAACACAGAGTAGATGTAAGTATCTACTGGAGCAATTAGCTGAGTTTTCTCATCATGTGAATTGTTTGTTTGGGCAATGTTTGGGCTTCATAGATCTTGATCTCTTTAAAATCTATTTCAGAGCACTAGGATTGTTGGGGGTGCTGCTGAAGTCACTGGAAATATGAAAGGTGTCAGCGAAGAGAGTGAAAATTTTTGTGAAGAGAAATTTGGGAGCTACTGTTTATGGCGCCAAGACCATAAGGAAGAAATGAAAGACCATAGGGTGAAGAAATTGAAGGACAGACTTTATGTGGCTAGAGCTTATTATCCTAGTATCGCTAAGCTTCCAGCACATAACAAACTGTCCCAGGAATTGAAACAAAATATTCAAGATTTTGAGCGAGTTCTCAGTGAGACATCTACAGATGCAGATCTCCCACAGCAGTAAGTGATTATTATTTCACGGGTTACATTATGTTCCATCATTGGTCTGGGCTTTTACAATACTTGTTTGGGAGTATGTTGACCACGCTCGTAAGTCTACTATCATATTAATTGTGCATGCTTGCAAAAATAAAATTTTCTTTCAATCTTCACCGACTGTTCTAAAAGTCGGCCTAGGCAGCCAATCATCACCTAGATTTTAGGGTCTACAGGTTGATTAGGGGTTTTGTACATTAGTCTGGAAGTAGTCGGGCATTAATCGGCTGGTTGGGGATTAGTTGGCCAGGAGGAGATTTGTAGGCTAGACGGGGATTAGTCGGGGATTATTTTGTAGTTTTTAAAAGTTCTAGGGTTAAATGTGTAATGTTAAAAAATACAGGGGTTAAGTGTTATTTTCATGAAAACAAAAATATCCATCATATATCGACTTAATGTGTTAATTACTTCATTTTATTTTGTTTTGAACTTTGAACTTTGAACTTTGAACTTTGAACATCGAACTTTGTGTTTGACTAATTGCTCCTTACATTTTAGCTTTAGTCTTAATTCTTTTCTTCCTAGTCTTATGTCATTTCTTACTTCAACTCTGGAAAAGGTGGGGAGATATTTTAAAAAAAAAAGAGAAGACCCCACTAATCTCTAGGCCCCAATTAGTCCCTGACTAATCGGCCTAGGTGCTCAGTGCCTCTCTTGCGCCGGCTAGCGCCTAGCATTTTTAGAATATAAACTGGTCTTTATATAAGCTTTCTTTCAATTAGGGAACCTTTTGTTCACTGTCCAACGAAGGGGGATTTGATTGAACACATGGAAGTTTCAATCTCTTACAAAATGGAAACGTTTCATCCTTTGTGAGTGAAACAAATGGAAATTTTGTTTGTCTGAGACTTTGAGTGCATTTCAATAATTGTACTTGACTACGCATCATTTTGAGTAAATTTGAGTTACCGTGTATGATCTGTACATGTGTCCATCTAAATTGTTGGATCCATATCCCTCTACCTTTATTCAAGTACTGAGTGTCCGATGCTGGTAATTTGAACACTTAGAAGGGTCCATATAACTTTGCTTGAACTAAGAGTTGTTGTTGTTGTTATTTTTTTTTAATCTGGAATCAAGCCCATAATGCAGTGCAGGGATAAACCGGATCGCTCTGATTGATTGAAGCAAAGAATGAGCGATAATATTTCATTCTTGATTTGTCTCAGGAAGTTTTTAAATATCTATTCTCTGTTTATTGCCATCGAGAGTTATTGGGGTAACCATAGCTTTGGAGCTGGCAACAAGAAATGGATCTCAACTAAATCTAATGGACAGAGTTTTGAAAAGTTACAGGGGATGAGGAGCAAGGGGCCAGTTTTTTATATTTTTTATTATTGAAGTCTGTGAAGTTGAAAATTCCATCGTGGAATGTGCAAGGGTTGAATGACCTGGATAAGAGAACTATTGGTAGAACAATAACCCTAGTTTGAAAGGAGCATGTGCTTTGCTTGCAAGAAACAAAGATGGAAGGCATGACCAATGGCATTTTCATGAGTTATAGATTTTTCAGGTCGGATGCGGTTGCAGCTAGAGGAACAGCGGGAGGTATTCTTATTTTGTGAGATAGATGGGTAATGGTTATACAGGAGGTTGAGGCTTGGGGAATACTCTTTATCTTGTCTTTTTGCTTTGGTAGAATATGGTTTTTGGTGTGAACTTTAAGTAGTGTATGGGCCTGTTCTGCATGCTAATATAAAGGAGCTTTGGGAGGTGGTGGTGGTGGGGAAAGATAGATGGGCTAAACCTTGGTGCATTGGGAGAGACTTTAATGTCATCTCATTTCCAGCTGAAAGGACATATTCAGCTATGAGGGACTTTTCTGATGTATTGAGGCAGTTGATGGTTCTGCCTCTTGCCGAAGCTGGATTCACCTGGCTGTTGAAAACCAATACATTGATGTAATAGACTAGAGCTAGCCTTGCTAAAGACACTATACCAGTGGATAACATGAGACAGATTACCATACCAGCATTGAATTCTTTCTAAGGGAGGTTACTGGAGAGTCAGAGGTTCATCAGGGAGTAATAAAACCCATCAGAGGCCCTTGAGAATAGGTGTGCCTCAAAGACAAAGTAACTTGGAGAGATGACCTCTCCTCTGTACTCTCTTAGAGTTGTATTGGATTAGTAGTCTTCTTCTTGTCCTAAAATTCAGGGACGCTTCCTGATTATAAGAGGTGACCTCACGTGCTCGAGCACCATAACCTTCTATTTTAATATTTCGTGATACGGTCATGGTCGACTGGGTCATGACAACCTGCCAGTCTTCTAAGGTCAGAATATGCTTAGATTTGGCTCGATGGAATCTCTCTCCTAGTAGGACCAACCTAAAGTCATGGCTCTTTCGGGTGGACTTCTGAGGTCCTTCCTGCCATTTAATCTGGATCTCAAGTCTAGCCTCCAAGGGAGCATTAAAAATTTTGAATGGACTTTGTGTTGCTTAGAGAGTATTAACTGTTTATAGTTAAGTTTCAGCACGGGAGGGAGCAATTGCATGTTCAGAAAAAAGCCCGGCCGTGTTCAATGGGACAAAGAAACCTTGGGCAGACTGGTGTTTTGCTTTTGACTGATTCCCATTCGGTTTTTACTTTTTGTTTTCTTTTATTTTTTATGTTAGTTTCAGAAGACTACCTTTCTTGGTGGAGTTTGAGTTGTCTCAAAGGGCTATGGAATTGGATTCTGATTAAGTGAAGGAGGCATTGGCTAAGCAAATCCTCCTTTCAATTGTGTTATAAGGATTTCTATATTCGGAGAGGTAGAGATTCTCAAGCTTCGCAAGTTAGAAGGAGGATTAATTTTCATGGCTCCTCAAGAAGCTTGGCAATTGGTACCGAATGTTCAAGCTGGTGTTCCTCCTTCCAAATTCCTTTGGAAGGGCCTACTTTGGGTTCGAATACTTGAGGACTTTTTTTGTGAACTGCAATAATTAAGGACTTTGTTGAGTTGTCAGGAAATGCAAGGGAGGGAAAGTACAGAAAATCGAAGTTCCCTGCATTTTTTGATCGTTCAGTTAGCAGAAAACTTATGTTACCTGCATGATTAACTTTCCACTATGACTAGTTTTTCCTCAAAACTTATCCAGCAAAAGGTACAAGATTTTGATTGCATCTTGTTTCTCAACTAATTCCACACACAAATGAGAATATATATATATTTTTGGTTCTCTTAGGTTGTTTTTTGTCAAATGAATGCGCGACCATGTCGGATCCACGTCTTAATAAAAATTGTCACGTGAATGTGTAAAGTGTTATGGATTGTGTAAAATTTTTCTAGCCGCTTGTGAAAAGTGTCACGTAATGCTGAACATTTTGTACCTTCCATTTACTGGGTTTTACTTTACCAGATTTTCTTGATAAGTTGGCCCAACTGTTGATCAGCTCTAAATATTGAGCATTGTTTTGTCTATTACATCAGGATGGGAAAGAGGCTAGAAAGGATGGAAGCTGTGATAGCCCGAGCCAAGTCATTTGTTCTAGATTGTAATAATGTCGACAAGAAGTTGAGGCAATTAGTTGATCTGACAGAGGATGAAGCTAACTTCCACATGAAGCAAAGTGCCTTTCTCTACCAACTCGCGGTCCAAACTGTGCCCAAGAGCCTTCACTGTCTGTCGATGCGACTGGCTGTGGAGTATTTCAGATCTCCTCCTCCTGATGTGGAACAGTCAATGGCAGAGAAATATATGAATCCATCATTGCAGCACTTTGTGATATTCTCCAACAACATACTCGCGTCATCTGTTGTAATTAACTCGACCGTAATGCATTCAAAAGTAGGTTCTCTTCATTTGCCTCTGCATTTTACTCCCTTTGTCCCATACTGTTGGTCCTCTTTTATATTTGGGATGTCTCATAAAATTAGTCCTCTAAACAGTGCTTAGAGTTTGCAAACTAACCCTCACAATTCCTAAAAGTACTTTTAAAAGTTGGGATTTTTTTGAAAGGCTTTAAAAGTTGGGATTAAGGGGCACGGTTGGAGATCAACTCCAACTTTCTAAGGAGACATGCACTAAATCATGTTCCCTTGAAAAGTTGGAATCCCAACACGGACTACCAAAAGGGGACGAAGGAGTAATCTTTTGCGAGTGAAATTTGGTTTCAGAATAGTCATTGACATTGCTTCTTTTAATGTTCAGGAAAGTGAGAATCAAGTTTTTCATGTGCTGACAGATGGAGAAAATTACTTTTCCATGAAGCTATGGTTTTTCAGAAATACTTACAAGCAAGCTGCAGTTCAAGTGTTAAACATTGAAGGTCTTAATCTCAATGAACATGATAAGGCAACTCTGTCACGTTTGTCTTTATCTGAGGAATTTCGAATATCCTTTCACAGCGTTGATAAACCATCAATAACTCGTACCAGAACACAATACATGTCTGTCTTTTCTCATTCACACTATCTCCTTCCTGAAATATTCCACACTCTGAAGAAAGTTGTTGTTTTGGATGATGATATTGTCGTCCAACAAGATTTGTCAACTCTATGGAGCCTTGACTTGGAGGGAAAGGTGAATGGTGCCGTGCAGTTTTGTGCAGTGAGGTTGGCCCAGCTGAAAAACTATTTGGGTGAGAACATTTCTGATGGAAATTCTTGTGCTTGGATGTCTGGATTGAACATTGTTGATCTAGCTCGGTGGAGGGAGCTAGATCTTACGGGGACATTTCAGAGGCTGCTACAAGAGGTAAGTGGTTGTTCTTCTTAACCTTTTGTCTGTCATTTTCTTGAAACACAGTTAAGCTGGGAATATTTTATGGTTAGGAAAGCTATTGTTCATAATTTGTTTTTTCCTGTCAGCTTAAATTGGTCCTGTTGAGGTTTAGTTTATGCAACATTCACCACCAGAGTTCTTAGAATTTAGGAACCCTTGCAAGACTATTGGGAGTTTTGCCATAAAACGCGATAACATGTGGAAGCTTTTATTTTGATGCATCCTACAACTGCTGCTGTATTAGGACATACTAGTCTCAGTTATAGGGCATCTCCAATCCTCAACCATGGAAAATAAAAAAAAATCGAGGGTTCATTTGAGATATTGTATGCTTCAACACAACCTTCAGCCAGGAACCACCATTAATTTACTTTACCTCTCTTTTGTCCCTTGTGCATTTACTGTTGTAATTTAATGAATGACAAGAATGTCTTACAAAGCCTCTCTACACAATTGTTATGTTAGGTAATAAAGTACACTTTTGATGTTGGATTTCTCAAGACCTGATAATTTGTGTCTCATTATTTCTTGTTTACCTGCTTTCTTCGATCTGTTATATACGATTTAAGTTTTCTAGTTGAGCCCTTCGCCGATGGAAAGCTGCTCTTTTAATGAGATGTATATTTGTTTTTCAAGCATTACAATTAAACATGTTAAGTTCCTTAAATGTTACTCTTTATCACGTGAATGACCGATTTGCCCGTCTTCTTTTACGTGATTATGCGCAGCATTTAAACAGAGGAGAGGAACCATTTCAAGCTGCTTCGGTGCGTGCAAGCTTGCTTGCCTTCCAAGACTTAGTTCACCCTCTCGATGATACCTGGATGTTGTCAGGACTTGGTCATGACTATGGTCTGAATATCGAAGCCTTTAACAAGGCTGCAGTCTTGCATTTTAATGGCAATATGAAACCTTGGATTGATCTGGGCATTCCAAAGTACAGAGGTTACTGGAAGAGGTTTCTGATACGGGAAAATCAATTCATGAGTGATTGCAACGTGAACCCATGAAGCGGGAGCCACAAGGCACAAAATGTTATCATGGTCATTTTGGAGGAGATGGGACCTAACCGACCGGAAGTGTGGTGTGTCATTTTTATGGGTGCAAAATAACTTATTGCACCTTTTGCTAGTTTACGGGAAATGAGTTGCAAAGAAGTGATATTTCCGGTGAATTTTGAGAGACAATTCATTGGCGAATAAGAAGAAAAAAGATTTTGTACTGAAAAAAGATCGACGTATCATTCTTGCCGGCACATCTTCACGGCGTACGTGTCGGGACTCGGTTGCTAGGGCTGGATGACAACAGCTTAGGGTTGATACGCAAACTCCTGGATAATTCAGGGAGTCAGGGGAAGAGCTTAGTTTTCTTTCCAATTGTTTTGAATGAGCTTAGTTTTCTTTCCAATTGTTTTGAATTTGTATGACAACGAAGTATTCCTGTACATGAGGGGCCAAATTAGATCAGATAGGGCGAAGCAACAAATTTGTTTGATTTCATTCACAGTTTTTTCTTTTTTCTACTTTTTTGCGACCTTGGTTTTCACTTTGCTGTCATACAAATAACAGATTGATCTGTCTTCTCTAGTAGTAGTAGTCAGTGCCTGCTAGGACCATATTTGGGCTTGTTTTTGAATTGTTAAATAACATTTGTTGTCGTATAGTACTATTTTCTTTTATAATCTAGTTGAATATTTCAATTGAAACAAATGGAGCCTTATTTTTTGGCTGCAAAGGTCGATTCACATTTTCTTATTTGGCTCTACAATAATTACTATTTTCATTTCCACGACGCATTCTGTTTATTTTTTGACGGAGGAGGGTGATGGCGGGGGCGACATTCGTGTTGTTCAACAATACAGGTTCTTTATGTGATGTATTCAAAAGTCAGGTGTATATGAGTGATTTTGATAAAAGTTCAACGTTTATCTTGAAATTTTTCATAAGATGAATGCTAATGAAAATTAGGAGTTTTTAAATATCCATCCTAATAAGTCATCCCATGTAATTTTTCATCCCGCTCACTTTTTGGGATTATGTTTTCATCTTTCTAGATGGTGAATTATTTATTTTACCCTTTTAATAATATATATCCATATGCATGTTTATATTGTCTTTCTAAAGTAGTGGGATTGTGGTAATTACAGTTAACTAAAATCATGTGGTCATTAATGGATAGAAATGTCGAAAATTTTGAATTGTTCAAATTCTTAATAGATATATTCTAAACCATTCTCTCTCCTCTATGGACACCCCAATCGGCACTCTCTCCTCTACAACTTTCAAAACCCAAACCTAGCAAACTTACATGAATATGATTCGAGCAATTTTACAAAATTCATTTTTCTATGAATTATTTCTGCAAAATTACCATGAAACATATTTTTCGAAATATGGTCGATAGTCAAATCGACCATGTTTTTCATGAATACCAAAATGATTATAATTTCATGAATACACCATGATTTATTTAGAACATGACATTAAGAACGTGAAATATTAAAAACGTGAAATCATGATTTCGTGAAATCGGTTTCAAATTCATGACATATTGCAAAAATGTAAATCGATTTTATGAGATTTGGGGCTTGTGTACCATGAAATTGAAATGATAGGAATAGACAAACATATTTCATGGTAAATGAAACAAATAATTTATCATAAAATCGAGTAAAACACCCTAGCCGTAGGACTCTTGGATCAAAACACATGAGAAATTACCATGAAATCAAACAGACAAACATATTTCATGATAAATGTAGATTCATAGATTGAAAACATAATAACTTTTGAATTTCATGGCAAATTATGTGGTTGCAACATGGAAAATGGAAAAAATAAAACATGGAAAATTGGAGTGAGCCATATCCTTCCTGCAATCTCCGTTCATTTAATAGGAAATCCTTTACGAAGTAATCATAAAGAGAATTGGTCGACCTTTGGTGGATGGCTCCTCCATCGCTATTTCGTCGCTGTGTTGCCGGGAAAGCCCTTCATTTGGTTGGCTTTGTGTGTGGTTTGGCTTGGGATGTTTTGGTAATTTTGGTTCTTGCAAGTGTTTGCCTTAACTATGGCGTCTGCACATGGTTTGCCTGCTCTGTGGTACGTACTTTTCTTGGCAGAGTTGAATTATGGCGTGTAGTCCCTTGTGCACTAAGAATTGTCTGTTCATAGAGCTGCTTCTCTCTCTCTCCTCTGTTCTGCAACCATGTCGAGCTATCTTCGCCAAACGAACCCAAAGGGGGCCCTAACTGACTCAGGTTCTGGGATCAAATTGGAAGGCTATCGTCTGCTGAAGCTATCTTCGTCTAAGCGTTTGCAGGTTTGAGCAACTACTGTAATCGTTCGCAAACGAGGTCTCGACATTCTTCATGATCCGTGGTTCAACAAGGTAAATCTGTAGTTCGATTGTACTGAGATTACGTCTTCGTAACTTTCGTGCGCCGTATTCGATTTGGGAGTCACAGTTCAATACTTGCGTTGGTTCAAAACTATAGGACTAGATGCCTTTGTCGTAGTGCCCACCACCCGTTTGATAGATTGCCTCCAAGAGGAGCACGTAATTTGAGCCTCCTTTCATTCTTGTTTCGAACAGAGAGAAAGACTTTCGTGTGTTATTGTTTGTACCAAATTTAAATACTTCATGGGTTTTTAATGTGGTCTAATTTTTTTTCTTTAAAGTTATGCATAGAAGTACTTTACGATTTTCTTATCGAGAACTACATATTAGGTAAGAATTCTTACACGATATGTAAACCAAAAAAGAGAGAGAATTAGATTCTCTTTATCTGTTATCATCTTTGACTAAATCACTCAAATCATCATGTGGATAGCTAAACCTTTTGTGGACCTTACTCGATAAATTAAATTTCTGTAGATGCCACTGATTTTTTAGCCTATGTTCTTCGCTTGACGCGATCAGGCATGTGACGATAGGCAAGGAGGCATATAGAATTTTTATGTTCTTCGTTGTTGAACTTTGCAAGTGTTTTGGAAAAAAATATTCTTTTACTACAAAGGAAAATGACGAGTGGCGAGAATAATTGAAATTCCTTAAGTACAGCCTCGGAATAAGAATTAACAATGGTATGGCACAGATAGTTGCTAACCTTACAAATTCTATGCATTGCCTTGCTTAGTTTGTAATTGCTTAAAAAACGGTATGCCAATTGGTTCAACTAACACCTTGTAATAACACTGCGCATCAGAATTCTAGCTTGGAAGTAGGTAATGTTGCCAAACACAAGCGCAAGTTTCACGTATATGTCCTATACAATATGTATTGCCCTTTCTGAATAACCAAAAAGGAAACACTGATTGTATAGACAAATTCCATTAGACAAGGCAAATAGGTCAATAAACATTTCAAATTTGGATGATAAAATCTTGAATATGTAACTGTAGAGTTTAAGGAAGAGCAAGAGTTGTTCAATACAAGTTGATCACAAGATCTATCTCCTTATCAGTTCAAGATATTACTCAACACCTGTAATAAATGGCTGCGACGCCTTACCTCTTCCAAATAGCATCAAATTTATGTAGTTTCTTGACAGAAAAATTGGTGAGAATAATATTTACAGAATTAGGAACTAACAGTTCACAAGATAGATAATCAAGATTTATATGGAGAAAACCCCCTTCATTTTGCACAGCAGTGTAAGAATAAGAAGACTTCATAAGATAATCATGTGTGAACATCAACATCAATCAAATACCTTTTGTTTGAGTCAGTCTTCAACTGTGGCGTTTCAATCCTTTCTACACTTCCAACGATACAACAAAAGTTGAAAAACCTGAGCAAGGGAACAGTGGCTGCAGCCTGCAGTTTTACAGGAATTATATGGTGAAGATCAATGTCCGTGAAATTACATGTACAAAGAAGGTATAGGTTAACACAGAAATCATTGTGAGGGAATAAGTAAACCAATTTTAAAACCTAGCGGGTTAGCTGCAAAAGTACTGAGAAAATGCTACTCCACGATCATTGGGCAAGTTATACCAGAAAACAGTTTTGTCAAAGCTTTACAAGTATGTCCCCAAAGGCTAAAACTTCTGTGTAAGAGAATGCATCAAAGTGGTAAAAGAGAAAAATTGACCAATAAAACAAAATCATCATAAGAGGGAAGCATAAATGAACACACAAACGTAGGAGAGGATCCGAAGTAAGCAAGAACAAGATTGACAGCTCATTCCCCTCTATAAATCCAATCGTCCGCATCTTTTAGCTCTAACACCACGGCCATCCACTGCAAAGATTCGGAATTAAGACACTACAAACACATCTAAATGCATTATACCTCCATGAAGTCTTCTTATTTCCTATTGTTAGTTGGTATTTTTACCCCCAAATCTTTCGAGGAAGCAATTTGCAAGAATCAACGAAAACTAATCAGAACATTTTAGAAGAGAATAGAAGTTCAACACTATCTTTGCTTACCACGATGAACGAAATTGAAAGAAAAAAACAGAGACCTATATGCAGTTTCACTTCTCCCCAACATCAAGTTTCCAAATTGTCAATTTCTGTCAAAATTCTTGCCAATTGATTGGAATGGACTTGAGGTAAGACTCGGAAAACGACGAGTGGTAGTTGAATTAGACAATAATCTCACACATGACACCCGGCTTAAATTGCTTTTCTATGTATTGGAGGATCTCAAATCCATTTTGCATTTGACCGATGGATATCCGTTACAAAGTGAATGTTCTTCCCTAAGAATAACATAACAATATGATGATAGGAGAATCCAAGACCCACAATTAATATCTTGCACCGTCCTCTGAATCTCTTGAAGTATCTGAATATAAGTGTAAGCGATGGTCACTATAAAACATTTTGATACTTCTAAGAACTTCCCTTATTTAATTCCTAGCCAACCGTAGTCCAGTAACGAAAACATGATCTTTCATCAAACATATATATCTAGAACATTGGCACAGCTGCAAGAAAAGAATGCTGATTCATACGTTTGCTGTCCAAGATATTTAATTTGCATTTCTCGGATGGCTCATCTTCAATTGAAGGCCATATCTTACCCAATAAATATAAGCCACCGAGGTATCATCAACTCAGATAGCATTTTCTCATCAGCTAAGGAAAACTCACGGACAGGCATTACATATTACCTGTAAATCGACATGATTCTATGGGCATCCTCCGCAGAAAACAAAAAGAGACCTAAGGCTCCCTCCAAATCTAAAAATCAGTATTTTGCAGGAGAATAAACGAGTTCAATAACGGTTGAACTTGAACCTCTCTCAGATTACTTTAAGAGTTGATTGCTGTGGCATATAGTATCACAGTGAGGCCCTGGCTTAGTTTGGTCCATGAAGCGACCCCATGGCTCAATGCATAAGAATGAGAACTTAGCCGAGCTTTGGCCAAAAGTTGCAACCAACTTACATGGACAGCCACGGAGTATTGCGTTCGCTTCTAACGAAATTATGGATAACACAGTGTCTGCCACATGTGCATTCAAAAGATTCTAACATAATATCTAATGGTAGGAGTCTAATGTTGAGATCTTTGGTTATATCTTCTCGTCTTTCCATGTTCTCCAATTCGCTCGTGAAAGGGGGAGAGAAGACACTAAAGGAACCCATATCAGATTGAATTATAGTAAATCACAGTCACTGTAGAAGCAGTAGTTGTAATACTACCCCCAGTATGCTGATAGGGCCTAGGGGTGGATAAAGCTTTCTCAATCGCAAAAAAAAAGAGATTGTTGAAATCTCAAAATCTAAAGTTATCTGCAGACCAACCATTGATCAGAAAAAGCTTGAGGTATAAATGGAAGTGCAATTGAATTGTTGGCAGTTGCTCTACCCGACCCGAGAGACTTCTGACCTGGAAAAGAAACCCCATTAGTAAAAAAAAAAACGAGCACAACTGAAGCAATGGGTCATTGGCTGCATCTGCAATGATTCTACATGTAGTAGCTATGGTTCCCACGACTGAAGCAGCAATGGCCTTAGGGCCATCTCTTATGATAGTTTTCATTGTATTTGGAGGCTGCAATGTCAATGCAGAGAACAAACCGATTATCTTCCGCTGGATTCCTTGTGTTTCTCTTATAAGATGGTAAGTACATTCTTAGTTCCATGCCTGAGGTATTCGATGCAACCTGAATGGACGACAGTCACGACATCAACAATCTTAGAGAGTTTTTTTGTTTGCTCTTCTCTTAAACAATATGTAATTGGACTATTTGATGGTGTACTTTCAGGCCATTTCAAGGGGTTTGCATTAGTGAATTTAATGGCCTTCACTTTGATCGTCAGAATTCGATATACAATCAGAAGAACAGGTGACTGGAGAACATTAATCCTTGTACTCTAATAATGTGTTACATCACAATAGATGCAACAAGCAGGATATAAAAATTTAGATGTCACAAAAGTGGATGTTCTTAGGGCCCTCTGACTGTTGTGTTCTGGAAAACGTAAAGATTGACTCTTACCTAGATTAGGATAATTAGGTGCTTGGGGTAGAACATTAGGCTGGAGGCTTGCTGCACGTGGTTCTATACGGAAAAGATTTATGGCAGCACACGAATTGTTCTTATTTTAATACGCTCATTTCAACATTATGCTTCTGATTCTAACATCTACATAAGATGTATATAGCTGATGTATTTTGTACTACCTTTCTATTACATTAAAAATTGTGCATATCGATGCTCTGAACTATCAATGAAGAAAGTATGGTAATGTACACATAAATTGAATTGGGTCTCTAGTCTTGCCCTCTATGATGCCATTTGGTTTTGATTTGGGGGCATGGTTCCGCAGCAAAACAGGTGTAGGGGGGCCACTGTTTAAGTGGTATTCTGAGAGCAGTCACTTTGTGCATATTGCCAAAGGTTAGGTATATTTTCAATCCTCTTCCGCTCATACCCCCAATGATTGGGATTACATGGATTCTGCTGCTGTTGCTGTTGTTGTTTCTATTACATTAAAATAAGGGATGGGCTTTGCATATTTTCTGGTAAACATGTGAATCTAGCAGCAGATCATGATTCTGACCTGCTACAACTTCAAAATATCAATAAATTCTACTCTATAATCAGCAAATCTAACTATCCGTCTATTTCTTCAACTTTTTTGAGGTAAGAATAATACCATGGGTAGCAAGATCACTTTCATGGGTCAAAGCACTTTTTTAGGAATTAATCTAAAAAGTAAGATTCTGATCTGCTACAACTTCAAAATATCGATAAATTAGCTAGCAACGCTACTTCATTGGTACAAAGTCAATTTAGCTCAAGTACCTATAGAGATTAAATAATTTACATTGCGCCGCGCTGTCATGTTCTATTAATTGGGACAGCTGTTTAGACAATACGGCGCAATGTAATTAATTTGGAAGAAACAATATAATTTATTCTCGTACCTACATATTTACCTTAGAATCAAAGCTTTTGCTCAAAGGAGTCTATTCTGATATTCACAAGCCAAACTTGCCATTGGCAGCAAAACCATATAGACATAGTGTCCTTAATCAGATAAACAAACGTACCTTCAAATAAAGTGGAGTATCGAAATCTGTATCAGCTTAATTCTTCCCATTGCCGTACGCCAATTGCCACCACCACCGATTGCTCGGACCTCCTCCGTCGATCTTGTTGTCGTCAGCCCCTAGCCTGTCACTGTCGACCTAACTGCATGAGTTCGCCGCCGCAACCATGAAGTCGTCCAGTTCTCACCGCCGCATCTAGATTTTTATTATTGTCGTCGCCGACCATATACCTGTTTGTTCATTTTTCTTGTTGCAAACTTTGATCAAGATTTCGTTTCAAAAAACTTGCTATGTTTAAGCTAATGATGAATATTTAAACTGACAGCTGGATTTGACTCTCATCCGCCGCGGCTAGAATAGTGGTTTGGGGTCCTAATATTTAAACTAGTTTTATTTACGTCGTCTTGTGCTCGAATTGAAAGCCTTACAACTTCATCTCCTACATCGTACAGCGTGGACGGCAACAATAAAAATAGGGAAAAAATTCGAAATGGTCCTTGTAGCTTAGTGTTTGTGTCAATTTTGCAGTTTGAATTGGCTCGATTTGCTCTCTGTAGTTTTCATTTTGTTCCAATTCGATCCAATTACTAACTGCCGTTAGACTCCGTTAACCCCAGACACGAATAGTTCCCTTTTTTAGGGTTAAAACTATAATCTGTCATTCTCCTCTTATCCTAATATACCTCTAAACCAAAACATAGAGTCTCATTATTCCATTCTCATTTTTTTTCACGACTTCCATTCACCATTTGTTGCGCTCGGGGTTTTACCTTCGATCGAAACGTGTCTCGTTCGTCTTCGGGGGAAGGAGTGAGAGGGATTAGGGCCTGAATAAGTAATCCGATTCCTATGGATTACGACATGGTTCTTGAAAAAAAAAAAAAGGAAAAATGAGGAGTTTTGTGTTCTATAAAAAGGGTTTGGATATTTTTGAAAAATGTTTGAATTTTAGAAAATAAAGTGGGTTTTATTCTAAAAACGAACCAAGCTTTCATCAAGCTGCCCACATATCAATGGGTAAAGGAGAATCAGGTCCGGACTATAGTTCGGGTCACAAAAAGGGTTTAGAAAAAAACTTAAGAGTCTCCACTGGACATAGAGTTTAGGTGTGCCTGATCATCTCTTGAATATCGGAAGAATAATTCAAGTATTTTAGAAAAAAGAACATCCGCAGAGAACTCGATTTTTAGAAAAAAAGTTACTCTGTCTTGCTTTTTAGAAAAAGATTTTGTCTGCGAGGTTAGAGAAGAAAGAGTTCGGTAATTCATTAGAAAAGTGACCCATTTGTGTTTGGGGTTAACAGAGGCTAACGACAGTCAGTAATTGAACCAAGTTGGAACAAACTGATAACTACAGAGTGTAAATCAAGACAATTCAAACTTCAAAAATCAAGTTGACACAAATACTAAACTACATGGATTATTTTGATTTTTTAAAAATAACAATAATGCTATGAGGACCGATTGAATCTACGATGGTATACCGATGTGAGTTGGCGCGGAGGGACCACGCACTCCTATTATCTCTTTGCAAACAATTGGCGGGCAGAACTTGAGAAAATTTCAAAACTTTTTGGGTTTTCGAAAATTTTGGTCCCACAAATTCGAGAAACTTTTCAATGCTGAGCGGGTATAGCCTACGTGGCACCCGCTCGGCGCATCTGAGCCGTCCGATACATTTTTGGACGGTTCGGATTAAAACCCTCTCTCTCCTTTCATCTCAACACTTTCTCTCTCCTTTTCTCTCTCCAAATATGAGCCGTTCAAACACGAAATAAACGGCTCGGATGGCCGAGCGGACACCACATGATATCCGCTCGGCACTGAAAATTTTTCCCACAAATTCATTTTGATTCCGAAAGGTCTCTCACTCTTCTAGTAAAATCTCTCTCTCTCTATCCTCTGAAAATACATCTCTTCTCTCGGTTGATTCTGCCGCTTCCTCTTCTTCACCTAGACCACCGACGTCCACCACCATTGCCTCCTTCTCCCAACTTACTTATGCCGGTTTGACGCAACAGTCACTGCTGTTCCATTGTTGCAGCCAGAGTCTGGCACGACCACGACGCCATCCCTCGACGCCCCGACGCTGATTCGATGCAACCATCATCGCAGTCCCATCTTTCTCTTCCCCGTCAGTGTCGTCCCTTTGGTAAGGAATTCCTCAACCAACTTTGTCCTGATTTTTTTGAAAATCCCCAAATCTGATAGTATATTAGGGCTTGTGAAGGTAAAAGGGAGATTTACAGTGCACTCCTATATTCCAAATTTAACTCCAAATGTTTCTCAAGTTTTGATTTTTAAAAGCAAGTTTTGAAAATTCGTTTGAAGTTCATGAAATATTTTGATGTTGGAATGTCTCAGTATACTTGGATTTTTTTTTCTTTGAGAAATTCTCTACTTAGTTGGGGGCGTCATGATAATGTTGTGGGAATAATAGTATCAATTCTAAATTTTTGTGAACACTTAAATCAAAAAAAAAAAAACTATTTAAAAGTATAATCTGTTAGCGATTATCACTTAAAAAGTTGAACTATGGTTACTCTAGTAATTATTATAAGTAAAGAAACATATATCGTTATCAAAATATATTAAACAAGTTCATTAAATTTTATTTTTAAGAAACTGTATATATGCTAATGGAATGCTTTAGGAAAATCCGAGAACTAAGATCTACCCCTACAGTAACAATTATTATGTTAAGTATTAGATCCGAGTAAATAATACTTAGATTCCGTTCCGGAAACCTTCTTAAAAAATAAGTATTTATTTTGCCACTTCTCATTCAAAAATAAGAAGGGTCATTCCACAAACTCCAAATAAAAAGTTCATTTCATATTTTCAAACTCAAAAATAATGTAAATGAAAAAAAAAATTCAATTTTTTTTGCACCGTATTAAAGATCTCAATGAGATCTATCAAACAAGATCCATAGTGGTCGGAAAATTATTTGCGTAAATACATGATTTTTGAGCTTGGAGTTGTCTTATACAAAAAATAAGTCTGTTGCTACGATAATGGGCGCCGGCGGAGGGAAATCGTACCGGCGGCCGCGCCTGGCCGTTTCCGGCCACCGAACGGCCGATTCGAGCCGTCCAAAAATTCTAAAAAAAAAAACCGAGGGAGCCAACACGAGAATCAATGGTATCCGAGGTGTGTAGGGTGCTTGATCCGAGCACCCATTTTCCGTGTATATATGATCAAACACCTTACACGGAAAAGTGGTGCTCGGATCAAGCACTCTACACGCCTCGGATGCGGTTGATTCTCACGTTGGCCCCCTCGATTTTTTTTTTATAGAATTTTTGGACGGCTCGAATCGGCCGTCCGGTGGCCGGAGACTGCCCGGCGCGGTTGCCGGTACGATTTTCCTCCCCGGCCGATCGGTACCTATATAAATTGTTTCAAAATAAGTACCAGCCTTCTTATTTTTTGGAACAAGCCTTCTTATTACACAAAAAATAAGTTCTTATTGTGTTTCTGGAACGGGCTCTTAGATCCTTAGGCTTAACTAAAGTACCAGATATTCTAGAGTTACAAAATTTCTTGTTTTATCAATAGTGAATTCCTCGGTCCGATAAATTTTTAAACGAACCAAAGGCATCGGCCTAATCATAATTACATTATTATGTGTTTACTTATTCGCACAATATTATTGGTATGTACTTTTTATCTCATTGAAATGTATCATGTTATGAATTGAGCTGTTGCTTGATTGTATTATGTTGTACGTGCTAGAATGGACTTAAATTCATGTGATGATTTCGAGTAGTGAACACATAGACGTGGTTAAGTAAAGGATAAAATGGTAAAATTTATTTAGGATGTTGGGTGCTAATAAAGGACTCTGGTATGGTAAAATACATTTAGTTGGGTTAGGGAACGGTAAAGAACCCCGAGTACGGTAAAGTACTCAGAGTGTGTGGAGGACGGTAAAGGACTCCGAGTACAGGATTTTGGATACGGTAAAGGATCCTAAATGCGGTACAGTACCCAGTGTGTGTGTGGAGGACGGTAAAGAATTTCGAGTACAAAATTTAGGATACGGTAAAGAATCCTAAATGCGGTACAGTACCCAGTGTGTGTGTGAAGGACGGTAAAGGACTTTAGGTATAGTATTTTGAGAAACGGTAAAGGATCCCTAAATACGGTATAGTACCCAGTGTATAGAGTTGGGAGACGGTAAAGGATCCCGACAATAAGATAGTGCGACCCCTAATGCTGAGTTGTCATGGAGAGTTATTCTATGGGACAATCAAAGTTGGTGGATGTGGGAGGAAATGATTTCGTGGAGATGATCCTTAGATTTCATGTAAGATAATGGATAGTGAAGGAAATGACAATGTGTTATTATTCTGTACATCCTGTGAATTGTTATATTGTCGATTTGCTAATTGTAAAGTAAGGGGTTAGTAGGGTTGAGATTATCTACTGAACTTCAAAACTCATTATAGTGTCGTTGAGCTGGCGTTTCATGCGAGGTAACCCAGAGACCAAGGAACAGAATCCGCGGCAAGATGAACAGTACCAGGGTGAAGACCTCCCAACTGAGGAAGGGTAGTTTGTTGAGCCTTGGAGGTCATACCCTTAGAAGCTCTGTTAAATTGACGTACTTTTATTTAAATTTTCATAAGTGTTATCGCATTTGTCAAACTCTATTTCATTTTGTTGGCTTGTAAGACAATTAAGTAGGTTTGAATTTGGTATTTAAGATTTTCACTGCTAAACTCTGTTTAATAAAATTTCATTTCTATTATATCAGTTTTATGAATTATTAAATTAATAAAAAAAATAATTTAATTAACGTGCCCGAAAATCGAAACGTTACATCTTAGGTCCCTCTCTCTTTCCTCTCAACTACTCTCGTCTTTCCAATCATCACATACAATTGGCCCGCATAATTAAGTCTACCATTATCCAACAGTTTCGTTATGTTGTTTTTATATTAGTTGGTGTTTCATCAATGCATCAATCACATTATAAACAGTTTTGGGCAAATAGATTAGGTTATGTAGATTCTCATAGTCCTTTTTGAACTTATTGGGCGTGTTTGATAACCCTCTTGGAGGGAGGGATTGGGATTGAGAAGGTGATAGGATTGTTAATTTTTTGTTTGATTGGCATTTGTGGATGGGGATTAGTTATCTCATGGAATTGTTAATCTCCAAAAATGGGGGTATTAGCAATACCATTGGGGGGGGAGGCGGGGGGTGTTACTACGAATCTCATCCTCATGGGATTGAGCAAGACTAGTTTAAAAATCTATCTCAATTTCAATCCCAATCTTAATCCTAGCCAAGACAAACATCTCTGTTCTAAATGGCGGCCGCCGAGGCCGCCTAGGCGCTTGGAGGTACCCTGCCGCCACGCCAATACCCCTTGGCGTTTGATTTGGCGCCCAGGGAGGTTTGGCGGTGTTTGGCGGCCGCCTAGGCGGCCTTGGCGGTCTTGGCGGCCGCCTAGGCGGCCATGGCGGTCTTGGCGATTTGGCGCCCAGGAAGGTTTGGCGGTGTTTGGCGGCCGCCTAGGCGGCCTTGGCGGTCTTGGCGGACCTTGGCGGCATCATCGACGTCTTTGGAGGCCTTTGGCGGCCTTAAATGTATAGTATTAAACTAATGTAGATCAAGTTTTGGAAGGGTATGGAGGAGAAGAGTTAAAGAAAGGAGATAAACTTTTAACTTGGCATTAGGGATCTCCGATCTCGTTTATTTCTACTTATTGTCTTATTCAACTTATTTGCTAGTTGCTACTACTTAATTTCATTTGGGTTTGTACATTAAACTTTGCATTATGGTTATGTAGAACTTTGAACTTGTATTATGGATACATAGAATATAGTTTGATTGGATAATGGTTTGTTAAAAAAAAAAAAAAAAAACGCCAAATTGCTTGGCGGCGCCTAGGCGGCTTGGCGCTTGGAGGTGGGTCTCCGCCCTACTAGCGCCAAGCGCCATTTAGAACATTGACAAACATATTATTTACAATCTCATCTCATTCTCAATTCCAATTTCAATCCTAATCTTGTGCAAAACAAACATGAATAAATGATTCATCCACTCATTAATAATTTCACCTCATTCTTAATCCCAATCCTAATCCTACCTCATTACGAATCCCTCCAAAATGGAATTTGCAATCAAACACGCCCATTATGGTGGTTTTCAGTAGACGAGTCCTTACTTTGTATTCTTGGTAGAAGAATTGAATACTATTATTCCCACATCATTATCATGACTTCCTCAACTAAGTAGAGAATTTCTCAAAGAAAAAAAAAATTCCATGAACTTCAAACGAATTTTCAAAACTTGCTTTTAAGTTGAGATCTCACCAAAAATCAAAACTTGAGAAACATTTGGGGTTAAATTTGGAATATAGGAGTGCACTGTAAATCTCCCTTTTACCTTCACAAGCCCTAATATACTACTTCTTCCGTCCCTTATTTTGTGTCCAGTATTCTATTTTGGGCTGTCCCTTAATAAGTGTCCATTTTGTAAAGTTAGTTGGTAAAAATTGGTGTATTGTCTATTTTGTCCCTAAAAGTAAATTTCATTTTAAAAAGTAAGTGAGTAAAAGTGTAATGATGATGGGTAAGTAGAAAAAGTGGAGGAAAAAATTGATGTGAAAGGTATAATGATGATGTCTTTTTAATACTGTAAGTTGGAGTTACGAAGCAGGACACTTAAAAAGGGACGGAGGGAGTATTATTTGGGGATTTTTTAAAAAATCAGAACAAAATTTTACCAAAAGGGACAGCACTTACGGTGGGACGGCAAGAGGAAGGCGGGACGGTGTGACGGCGGTGATGGTTGCATCGGATCGGTGCCGGTGCGACGGGGAGGACGTCGTGGTCGTGCGAGACTCTGGCTGCGACGAAGGAGCCGCGGTGATGGTTGCGTCAAACCAGCGTACGTAAGTTCAGAGAAGGTGGCGATGGTGGTGGGCGTGGTATGGTGGTGAAGAAGAGGAAGCTGCAGATTCAAATTCAATTTGGAGAAAAAATGTATATTTCGAGAGAGAGAGAGATTTTAGAAGCAGAAAGTCTATGGGTACAAAAAAATTGGTACAGATTTTGTACATAATTTTTTGTGGGGCCCATTACGGGTCCCACACAAATGATCCAAGCCGATTATTAAATGTAAAATAGTTTTTCAAGGGCTTCTGTAAAAATTCAGCTCAATCTGCTACTTATAACTATTCGATCTAATCATCTAACTTTTTCATATCTTGAAATCTAAATGAAAAATTAGATGATTGGATTGAACACTTATAAGTAGCAGATTGAACTGAATTTTTGCAGAAGCCCTTGAAAAACTATTTTACATTTAACGATCGACTTGGATCATTTGTATGAAACCCGTAATGGGTTCCACAAAAAATTATGTATAAAATCTGTACCAATTTTTTTGTACCAGTAGCTGGACTCACAATTTTAGAAGAGTAGAGATGTTTCGGGATCAAAATGAATTTGTGGAGCCGAATTTCCGTGTCAAAAGTTTTGAAATTTTCCCAAGTTCTGCCTGCCAATTTGAGGGGTCCTTCCCCCCCCCCCCCCCCCCCCCCCCCCCCCCGGTCCTGACACACACACACACCCCTCCCGACCCCACCCTTCCTCTTTCAAATATACCCCCAGCCTATCCAATCCCATTTTCTCTTTTATTTATTTAATAATATTTATATTTTTTTTCTCTTTTATTTATTAAATATTATTTAAATATTTCGATTTACAATCCGGTTGAATTGATACAAAGATCTAATTTTTTTATCATTTTATCTTTAATGGTCATAATAAATTTTTGGCTCTAAAGCCCTTCAACGAGCATCCTAAGAAAGTCCTAAAACTAAATAAATAGTCTTAAGGTGCTCGTTGAAAGACATTCGAATAAAAAATTCATTACAAACATGTAGAATAAAATGATCAAAAAAATAATATTTTCGTACCGATTCAAACGGATTAAAAATTGAAACACTTATTTTTTTTACATAGTTTATATATTAAAAATTTAATTAAAAAATTAAGTATTTTAATTTTCAATATGTTTAAACCGGTGCAAAGATTATATTTTCTAGTCATTTTATTTTAAATGATCATAATGAATTTTTGACTCTTAGGTCTTTCAATGGGCACTTATTTTGATTCTACAACTTTTGACATATTATTTCCGTCTCATGAGCATTATGTTCAAACTCATGTTAGATAAAAAGAAGATTTGCAAACCCAATATCTGTCATGCTCTCGATTTTCAGCTAAAATAATAATATATTTTTCATAACAAAAGTCTTCCTCTCAAACTATATTTACCCTTAACTGTAATGCCAATCCAAATAAAGAATCAAAGTCTCTTCTTCTTCTTTCTAATTTTTTTTTTTTTTACGTAAAGTCTCCAAAACGTCTTCCATTAAAAAGGACTTCACAATAATCAAAGAGATGAGTTTATACATAGCTTTACATATGTTCAAACCAAAAGATATTACATTCAATTGCAGGTGAAGTACACAACATGAATTAGATTAGATGATAAACCAACTCCTTAATAATTCCAATGAAGCTCCCAAGAGACGTCTCAATGTGCACTCCATGCAATCCAAGCTAAGTGCCATGGCGAGTACCTGAAAGAATAGGGTGATCTACACTAGCTCGTAGAGATATCCATACCTAAATTACATGCAGAAGTGAAGACAGATCACAAGGGAAAACATTTTCCAAAAAGCATACGTGCTTTGTCAAAAGTGAAGCTCAAAATATCATACTCACGCTGAAAAATATTTAACTCCATTTCTCAAACACCATCACTCTCAACCACACACACCAATATTCTTAAAAAAATCAGCTTACCGCTACGGCATTACCCAACCCAATCCCTGCTTTTTCATTTCCATTTCAATGACCTAAAGATTAATCTGAGTTCTTTAACAAAATGTTTTACTTTCTTTTCTCATACAACTAACCAATCTCTCACAAAAAATATACACACTAGGCATGTAGAGCTAAAACATAAGGTAGGCAATGACAAGTCGAACAATATCGCACCTCAACAAGAAGGAAACTCTCCCGTCAATCCCAAATCAAATTTCAAATCTCAACATCTAGCAAAACTCCTCCACATTAAGATTTCCCTTATAAGTCTGACAAGCAAATACCATATATGAAACTCTCACAATGCATCACACCACGAGGTACCAATTATACATTCACACAGAACAAGATGCCCATCACACATCAGGAGAACAAGCCACAATGATTTGGAGGTCTAAAGGGAAAAATAAAAGAAAACATGTATTAACACATTAGACGATCCAAGTTAACAACTCAAACTGACATTTTCAATCTTAGTATGATAATAAATAATAACAAGATTCTCCGTTTTCACCATGTCACGCGTTTCGATTTTATTTCCGGGCATTAAGGGCCCCGTGCGTCCTATGTTCATTCCGGCATCACACCTTTCGGTAGATCCGTGGCTTTCTTGTGCACTTCCGGGCATTAGGAACCCCGTGCGTCCCATATTTATTCCGGCATCTCACCTTTTAGTGGATCCGTGGCTTTCATTGTGCACTTCCAGACATTAGGGACCCCGTGCGTCCCATATTCATTCTGGCATCACACCTTTCGGTAGATCCGTGGCTTTCATTCCGGTATCTCACCTTATGGTGGATCCGTGACTTTCATTCCGGCATCTCACCTTATGGTGGATCCGTGGCTTTCTTATTACCATTCAATTATCCACCATGCCACTAATATAGTGTCACATATTCTCGTTGAGCAAGCAATATCATTATCCAACATTTCTCTACTTTCAACACATAGCAAAAGACGCAAACTAAACCAACCCATAGATACAACACATAAAGAGGAAAAACTGTTCATTTTTCTGTAAGTATCAATTAACATCAAAGTCAAGTCATTTTCTCGCATATCAATACGCCAATCCCTTATACACCACAAGTTCTCACGTATTCTTGTTTCAGTATACTTATCCACATAGCAACTGTTACACTTTTCATTTTCTATTTCATTAACAAACTAATCATTAGTCAATACGTATCCCAACGTGTCAATCAATCCTATAAGATCTCAATCTCATGGAAGTAAGTCCAAACAATCAAACCTAAGCAGACCATTCATTTCACTACTCATATTCCATTTTATTCCCACACCTTTCCCTGAAATCCATATATATCCTACCACATCATCATATCTCAAATGATAACGTCAACTTTTATACTTACTAGTTCTCTTTAACCAACACTTAGTCACCTAGATCAACTCATCCTATCCCCACATATCAAATTGGCGAAATTAATCATTTACATTTAACCATATCCAATTAAACAACATGAATTCCAGGGCGACACTTAAACCATTGAAAGGTAGACTTCTTCTTCTTTGAATCCATAGGTCATACATCAAAAACAGAGTTCGGGTAACCTAACTACGGCCTTGCGATTATAGCTTCAACATAACAGTAAAAACTGGTGCAAAGGCAGAATTTAGGTCAACTTTGGATGCAAATCTGTTATCGCTCGGACATACCCATGATGCATGGGATGTATCGTTGGAAAGCCCTATGTGTCTAGTTTCTAACAAAACAGACGGTGCGTCATTTCAAGTCCCGAGCTAGGAGTTATGGCCATTTTACCAAAGTCCACCGGTGCTGTCAGATTCTACGCGGGAATAAGTAATATTGATTGAAAAATCATAACTCTTCCAACTTAAACCCAAAAATATTGAAACCAACGCCAAAAGTCGCACCACTACAAGCCCTACACTCAGTAAAAATCCCAGGTTCAGAAACAAGAGGAGATTAACCCAACAATCAAAAGAAATACAGATTCGCAACCATTTTCGCCCTAGTCGACCAACCCTACTTCAGAAATTCACCAAAAATTGTATACTTAACCGAATCACTTGATTCCAACGCCAATCCCTTCTCAACTTAAATACGTAGCTCCTGTAAAAGACCCAAAGCCACCAAATTGTTCATCATGCCCAGAAAATTAAAAGAAGACAGCCACGCACAGATTCGCACATCCAGGAAACAGCCGGTATTCAAAAATTCATAACTAATTGTGTGATTATCCGTTTTTCATGATCTTGGCACCGAAATCTTCGTATTGAAACGTACTTTAACTGTTATGAAGACACCAAAAATTGGTTCCTAGCAGAAGGGCTCCCAAAAGACAGATTTCCAAAACCCACGAAATTTTCAATATATACCAGATTTGTTCAAGACTCAAAATAAATGATCAAACTTGATTCTCGTACATTAAACCAACACTTAAACATGTAAAGAAGGCGGAGATCCCTACCTCGAAGGTTGAAATTAAAACCCCAAGAATCTCCAGGCAAAATCTCTCCCGAAAACACCTCCTCCGAGCTTTTCAACGCGATCAAAGGCTAGAACTCGACTCTAGGAGAAGAATACTCCAAGATCCCTTGGTTAATTTGAGATTTGGAGAAGAAATTTGATGAGAGAGAGAGAGAGAGAAGCCGTGGGAGAGATGAGAGAGTGGCGTGGGTGTGTGTTGTGCGGGTGTGTTGTGTTTACTGTGAGAGAAGGGAGAATTATAATTGAGGAGAAGATTATCTCCTACACCCACACATACATCTATCACATGCCATACATTCACATATTTCACAATTGCACCGAATTTTCAACTTCTTGCACATCAATTCTCAATTCATTATCCACCATAATAATCAATTCTTTTAAAAAGGGTCCTCTAATATCCCCAACATTAAAAATAAAAAGGTTTTTAATACGGGTCTCTACAATATCTATTCAAAAAAATCATATTAACATAAACATTCATCTAATACTTCAAACAAAAAATTGGGTTTCCATCTTCTAATCCTATCATGTTCATTAAACAAGATTAATTAAACCCACTTTCGTGAAAGAAGATAAAAAAACATTTCGTTTGGATCCCTTCATATTAGAAGTGTTCGCTTAAATGAAAAAGTATTATTAGTTCGTCTTGCTAAGAGAAATTGAAAATTTTAAAATTATGATTGGAACTCAAATTTTTTTGAAAAATCACAAAATAAAGCAAAGAAGACAGTTTAACAAACATGAAAGATTTGCAAATAGGAAATTGATAATGCCAGAACAATTATAGACAAGCAAAACAAAGTATTTTCTCCCAAACTAAAAAAGATAAGTAGGGAGTGATTTTCTCCCGAGTCGTTCTACTAGCATTAAAATCAATTTTCTCTATTACACACACTTAGGGTAGGTTTGAATTAAAAAGTAGCGAGTGATTTTTTTTCACCTTTATTCAAAGTTTTTTGCATTTGTTAGTTTTGCTTCAAATTTTTGTGACTTATTGGTTCGTCTCGACGAGAGTAACAAAAAAATTACTCCGTATAATTTTTTATCGGAACCCAATTTTTTTTGAAAAAGAGAAAAAAAATAAGTCAAAGAGATGTCTTTTTGACTTATTTTTGTCTTTTTAAAAAAAATATGAGTTTCGATCAAATTTTTTTACTTTTTCGGTTCCTCTCATGGAGATGAACCAGTAAGTCAAAAAAGTGTGACGCAAAACTACCAAATGCAAAAAAAAATAATTTGAATTAAGATGAAAAAAAATCACTCCCTACTTTTTAATTCAAACCTACCCGAAGTGTGTGTGTGATAGAGAGAATTAATTTTAATGCTAGTAGAACGGCTCGGGTGTGAGATGATTTGTGTTTTCACGAAAATGGAGAGAGAGACAATTTCTGGTTTAGCCAGGTTTTGTTTTTGGAGGAGTCACTGAAAGTGAGTGTATAGCTCATATTGAACCCACTGTCAACCCATTTAAACTCATGTAAATATGGGTTCATATGAGTTGAACTCATATAAACCCATTATATAATATGGGCGAATTGGATTGGATTATAAATGGACGGGTTTGGGCGGGTTAAAAAATATGGGTTGAGATTGTCACATCTAGTTATAATTAAAGATAAGAAGGTAAGAAGAAAAAATTCTGAAGAAGTGGTTATAAATGAAGATAAGAAAATGAGAAGAAAATTTGAATGCGAGGTTATAATTGAAAATAAAAAAAAATTATTATTTTAAACGTAAAAGATAAAAAAATGATTTATAAATTAAATATTAGTTTAAGCGGGGCGTGGGGTTGACGGGGGTAACAGGGGAAAGGGAGGGGGACCGAGGGTAATAAGGGAAATTGGGCTGTGGGGTCGGGGGGTGGGTGTCGGGGTGGGGGTGGGGGGGGGGGGGGGGAGGGGGGGAAATAGCAATTTGCCGCTTTTGTTTGCAAAGAGAGGAGTAGGAGAGAATGGGACTGCGTGGGTCCCTCCGTGCCAACTCACATCGGTATACCGTCGGTAGATTCAATCGGTCCTTATAGCATTATTCTAAAAGGTGCAATCTGCACAGATTTCACAATCTGTGCCAGCGTGCATAGACTTTTTTTAGATCCGTTTCGGATTTCAAAAAATAATCGGAGCCACTCATTTTGTTTAAAATACTTTGTATATGATCCCTACCAAAAATCAGCTTACTAGGATTTCGGTAAGAGTGTCTAAGAAACATGCAACTTTGTCCCATAATTCAAGTCTAAATTCTTGGACAAAATTGGATGTTTCGTATACACCCTTACCGATATTCTATTTAGTTGATTTTCGGTAGGGACCATAAACAAAGTATTTTAAACAAAATGAGTGGCTCCGATCATTTTTTAGGAATCCAAAATTGGCCTAAAAGAAGTCTGTGCATGTTTGCACATATCTGAAATCTGTGTGGATATCTTTTTCGAGCTCTGCTAACAGCAGAGACAATTCGCAGAGAATCACGCAGAGACAAACGCGTTTGGCCGTATTTCGGATCCCAAAAAAATCTAGAAAAATATTCATAAATTTTTGAATATTATTTTATGGAGCCCTGTAAAAAATCAGCTCCAGTGGATATCGGTAAGTATTATTTTTTGATTCGTAGGGGCAAAACTGCTCAGTTCGCCCTTACGAATCAAAAAGTAATACTTACTGATATCCACTGGAGCTGATTTTTTACAGGGCCCCATAAAATAATATTCAAAAATTTATGAATATTTTTCTAGATTTTTTTGGAACCCGAAATGGGGCCAAACGCATTTGTCTCTGCGTGGTTCTCTGCGAATTGTCTCTGCTCATAGTTTTTTTGATCTTTTTCGGTAAAGAAAAGGAAACAGATCAATAGAAATACCCACAGATTGAAAGATTCCCATTGAAACACAGGTTTTCCAGACAGAAAGTCTACACACATATAATTTGTGCACAGATTTTATTGTGGGGCCCATCACGGGTCCCATACAAATTATCTGAGCCGTTCATTAAATGTAAAACATTTTTTCAAGGGTCCCCGTAAAAAATAATCTCAATCCGATACCTATAGGTGCTCGATCCAATCATATAATTTTTCATTATCCGGAAATCTAAATGAAAAGTTAGATGGTTGGATGAAGCACCTATAGGTATTGGATTAAGCTTATTTTATACAGGGACCCTTGAAAAAATGTTTCACATTTAATGAACGGCTTAGATAATTTATGTGAGAATCGTGGTAGGCCCCACAAAGAATCTGTGCACAATCTGTGCACAAATTGCTGTGTGTGTAGCACAGTTCTTTTCCATATGGCACTCCCAAATCAGATATTAATCAGAGGTTGGCGATGCTTGGTCTTGAGCCTCACATAATTAACTTACTTTATGATTATATAATAGTACCTCCGTCCCAATTTAGTTGTCACTTTTGGAGTTAGTGTCACTTTTCAATTGATTATATATTGTAATTTATAATGTTTTAGATGATTTTGAAAACATTGTATTATAGAATAAATCGAGATCTATTAAACAAGATCCACATTAGATATAAAATTCATTACCAATTTAAAGATATAACTAGTTTTTTTATTCGGTTAGAATAGAACTGGAACAAGTAACTTGGGAAGGAGGAAGTAATTAGATTGGATTTCTCCTATATATTGTCTATATTGATTTTTTTTTTTTTTTGAATATGTCTATATTGATTAAGCAAGATGAAAACCCGAATTTCGAAACAGGTCATTTTTCTAAATACATCAATTAAAAGTCCCATTTAGAAAAAAACAATGATTGTATTTTTTGCATGAAGTATTGGCAAATGCCCAAATTTGACCAAAAAAAATCCAGCTCCACCACGGGATGCGATCGAATATACTGTATCTAGCAGTTTTAATTATCCAGTATGCCTTGGAATTGGAAGCATCTATAACTGTGATTCTCATTTGGTAGGGGAATTGTGTTATATAAGTGAGCCCTGTTCCGCTTTTTTTTTCTTTTTCTAAAACCTTTTTTTTTTTAAAAGAAGGTAATTTCAATCTCAAATATAATGAAAATGAAAAATAATTTTTAAATTTTTTTTGCACCGTTTGAAAGATCTCAATGAGATCTATCAAACAAGATCTATATTGGTAGGAAAATTATTTGCGTAAACACATAATTTTTGAGCTTAAAATTATTTTCATTTTCTGAAAGTTCATTTTTTAAGGAACCGGAGCACCAACTCACAAGAGAGAGAGAGGGCCCCGTTCCGGAATGAGTTTTAAGTACTTATTTTTTAAGAAGGCAATTTCAAGCTAAAAAATAATGAGTTTAATGAAATCTAAAAATATGCAATATGGATTTTGTTTGAAAGATCTTCATGAGATCTTTTATACGGTGTAAAAAAAAATCAAAAAATTATTTTTTAGTTTAAAAATATAAAATAAGTACTTATTTTTTAAGAAGGTGTTCTGGAACGAGCTCAGAGAGTCCCAACCTACCATTCAAACACACAGCAATGGATGGAGACTGGAATTTCGGTCTCGAATGTGTGTTGCTACTGAAACAACGGAAAACCTACAGTGATGAATGTTCAAACAAAAGGGTGTTTTTTTGTCTATTTACTCTTTATACTGTCTTGTAATTTTCCTTTTCTTCTAAGGGTAGCTTAGTCATTTTATTCCTTGCTTGTAGTATATACATGGAAATACTCTTTGCACAGCTATGAGAGGTGTTCCCGACGGCGGGGATTCCCGACGGCGCGCCGGACTTACTCCGGCCACCGGACGGCTGATCCGAGCCGTGCAAAATAAAAATCATGTTTGATAGCAAGTTTTGTTTGGAGGGGATTGGTAATGAGGTGGGATTATGATAGGGATTGGTAAGGAGAAGGGATTGGTAAGGAGATGTGATTGGTAATGAGTCTGTTTATTTAGAAAAAAAATTAGAGGCCTGTCCTCTTTTTTAGGTTCGTTTTGATCCCAACCCTATATATTATTTTCGAACCTAGATAGGTTCGGATATGTTGAGTAGCGACTTTTTTACCCTGTTCCAACCGAAAGCGATCTCCAGAAATCGAAAACTCCCTCTACTTCCCTCTCTCTCTCTCTCTCTCTCTCTCTCTCTCACCACCACCAATGGCCGCTCCCCGTTTTTGTTTTCGGTTACGTTTTTCGAGTAGCATAATTTATTGGACAACTCCAACTCCAATTGGTTATCGATTGGTCTCTCTTCCATCGGTTCTATTCTGCGTAGTGAAGGAGATGGCTTGAGCGAGCTACGACCTCAGGTACTCTGAGAAGTTCGCCGTCGAAGCCGACTTATAGTGAAGGAGATGGCTCGAGCGAACTCTGGCCTTCGGTGCTCTGAGAGGTTCACCGCCGCCGCCTCCTACGTCGGCTTCCGCGGATCTCCAAATCTGCAATGACATCGCTTTGCTCCTCTACGCCTTCTACCAGTAGGTCACAGCTTTCTAAGTAATTCTCAGAGTTTGATGTTTGAATTCAATTCATGGAAGAACGTATGTAAGATCTGAAGTCGGTAAATGGCTAGAATTTTCGGTTCACTTGTATGTGGTGCTGTTTGACTATGTGTAACTTTGATCTACTTGGGAAATCATAAAATAATTGACCAGAAAATGGAAATACTCCAAAAAATAGGATTACTGTGTGGATTGATGATGGGCTCCTCAGAGAGAGGTTGTCGGCTGAACACAAAACTATTCTCATTTGCACTTCACAATTTGTTGGTAGATATTGAACATTCAGATATGTAAGTTGTAAATTAGAGAGGAGAAACAATTAGATGTCGAATTAGAGAAGGCGAAACCTCGTAAGTAAGACAAAAATAACTCAAATTTGAATATTTATAACTATATTTGATTTTGATTATTATTTTTTTGTTCAAATTTTGTTCGTGTGTGTATTTTCTATGAGAACTGTATATTTTTTATGAGAATTGTGTTTTTTTATGAGAAGTGTGTATTTTCTATGAGAATTGTGTATTTTTCTATGAGAACTGTGTAGTTTAATGTGTGGTGAAATTATGTGAATTGTGTATTTTCTATGAGAATTGTGCCCAGTTCTCATTCATAGACAATTCTCATAGCTAGTCTCACAGACAGTTCTTATAAAAACAATTCTCATAGACAGTTCTCATAAAGGCATTTCTCATGGTGACAATTCTCATAAATACAATTCTCATAGGGTCAATTCTCATAGAGTCAATTTTCAAAGAAACAATTTTCATAGAAACGGTTCTCACAGCAAATGGTATTTTTTTAATCTTACATAATTTCATATACAATATAGATTTTGTTTAGTAGATATCGTCGAGTAGGTTCTAAAAATGTAATTTTTTTAAAAAATGAATATCTATAACAAAAGATATAACTTCTTGAAATTTGAACAATGTTTTAATGGTGTACCAATGCATGGAATGGACACAAGTTATAAATTTGCATGGAATTATAAATTTCATGGAATGGACACATATTAATCTTTCATTTTGGTTATAGCCATACATGGATTTGCATTAGTGTGTGGGCTAAAAGTCAAAGAGTGTGAAACAAAAACTAATAGGACAAAGTGTATAAAAAGGACTAGGTGTCCTCACCACTGAAATTAATGCATGCACAAGCGTGTATAAGAGAGGTGAACATGTGTGAAAGAGGGGCTGGGAAAGGAATCGGAATTTTTTTGAAAGGGATAGGGGTGCTCGGTAAGAGTGGGAGTGGCCGAGTATTGGGCTATTAATTCTAGCAAGTTTGATGAGAGTGTGGTAACACCTTAATATCCTTGAGATTATATGGAATTCAATTTTGGGGTGTTACAAGTGAGGTTATGAGAAGTGCGTATTTTTCAATTCACATAGCTTAATTCTTATAGACAATTTTCTATGAAAATTGTGTATTTTCTATGAGAACTGTCTATGAGAACTGTGCATTAGCCAATTTTCATAGACAGTTCTCATAGACGCTTCTCATAGAGATAGTTTTCATAGACAAGACAGTTCTCATAGTCAATTTTCTATGAGAACTGTCTATGAGAATTGATTATTTTCTACGCGAGCTGTGTATTTTTCTATGAGAACTGTGTATTGTCCATGAGAACTGTGTATTTTCTATGGGAACTGTGTATTAGCTAGTTCTCATAGACAAGACAGTTTTCATAGACAATTCTCATAGATACAGTTCACATCACATGATAAACAATTCTCATGGACATTTCTCATAGAGACAGTTCTCATAGTTAAATGATATTATTTACTTCAAATTAATAACATTTTTTTATCTTTACATAATTTCATATTCAATATGGATCTTGTTAGGTAGATCTCGCCGAGAAGATTCTAAAAATGTAATTTAAAAAAAAAATTGAATATCTACAATAAAAGATATTATAATTTAAAATTTGAAGAATGTATTACTTACATAGATGGAACTGTATACACGTGTCTCTTTATTTGTAAGACGTAAAAGTCAGGAGGGAAAAAAAAAAAAGTAATCCTAATGAATTCAAGAAATTATTCAATGGTCTTGAGATATCTTGAAGTATTGTTCCAACTATTCGTCACATGCCGCATATTAACTTCTTGCTCAAATAAATAAATAAAAGTAAAAGGTTTCTAACATCAACCAATCCTACATTAATGGTGTACCACATGACAATGCTCTATGAGCATTGGATAACTTTCTAATATTTAGATGCGCCGTGCCATGCGTGCGTGTGAGGAAGTTTATTGAGGCATATTTGGAATAATGATATTTCAGGACTATTTCGAGGACGCAAATAATTGTGCGGGATTGATTTCAGTTCGAGCCTAATTTTTGAGACCGGCCTCTAAATACCCTATGTTTATTTTGCACCGGATTAAACGATAGAAGTATTATCTACCATGTTTGTTTTACATGAGATAGGATTGGATTAAAATGTCTATTTCCATTTTTACCTTTATGCAAAATAGTAAAAAAAATGAAGCAAAATTTAACTCTTCTATTTTTCCCTGTGGCTGTTATATAACTATTACAAAAATAAAAACATTACTACAATATTTGTTCTATTTTCTCTTGATATCCTTTTTTCCTATCTAGTACTTATCTTTTGTAGTTGCCATCCAACAAAAAAATACAGGGGGAATTTTTTTTTCCGGAACCTGCAGGCCAACGCCTGAAATAGTAGGTCCAGTAATAGAAGCAACACCACACTACTACTGGACTGTAATAGCAATCTAAGCAGCGAGGGTAATTGTGTCAATCTATGTAAAAAGGGAGGGCATAAAAATCTTCCAACACCAATCCTAGGATTGGAATTAACAACCCCCCTGAGTAGGTACTGCTTCCAATTTGGGGGAGATTCCGGATCCCATCCCAGGGGACTCCCCGGCTATTTAAGGGGAGAAGACTGTGTCTAGTGGAGTGGGGAGAGAAAAGTACTTGTTAGTGCATATTTCAGTATTTAATGCCTTTTTCCTAAGGCTGTTTTTGATTGGTAAGAAGCACCCCTTAGCAAAATTACGTGTTGTCCTTAGGGCGACGAATAATTTCACCTTGATTGTATATACATGGAGATACTCTTTGAACAGCTACGAGAGGTGTTCCTGACGGCGGGGATTCTGATGGGATTTCCGACAGTGTGCCGGCCATCGGACGACTGATCCGAGCCGTTCAAAAACTCTTAAAAAAAAAATCGAGTGGGCCTACGCGAAAATCAACGGCATCTGACGTGTGTAGGTGGCCGATCCAAACACTCCATTTTTGTGGCCGGAATGGGCTCGGCGCGCCGTCGGGAATCCGGTCGGGATCTCTCCGCCGGGAACCTTGAATTTTTCGCACAGCTATAGTGATTTTCGCACAGCTATAGTGATGAACGTTCAAGGGTTTTTAGACACAAACCCTCTATCTTATCACATGTCTGCGCTTCTCTTTTGATCTATTTACTTCAAGTTCACACGGTTGCTTCTCTCTTGCAGGTGCAATTCGGTGCTGCTGTAAAGCATTCGGTTCTTTACAGCATTTGGTGCTCCCGTTATTGTGAAGTGAGATATCCCATTCCTGCTGGTGCGATTTCTCCTCTTTCTGGTTCGATCTCAGCTGTATCGAATAGCTTTCAGTCTCTCTTTTCTCCTTCGAAGGTAAAATCTGTACTTCTCTATTTGTATTTAGTCCTTGATTGTTTTTTTTTGGGTTTCTCTGGTGGATATATGTTTCTTTGAGGTATGGGTATGGACTATGGAGACGAATTGCCCAATTCCTGTCTTGTTGAATGCGCCTATTTTTTGAATACCAACTAACCAACCAATTGAGATTCGTTTACGGAAGGGTTTGTTCGGAAACCCGCGCGAGGACGCCGCCGAAACCCCCACGCCATGAAGTTAAAGAAGAAACAGGAACAGGAGAAACTGGTAAAGCCGATCCCCAATGAACTCGATTACGCGGAGGAACTCGATAAGGCCCCAAGCATTCCGGTCAAAGAAAAGAATGGCAGAGCAATTGAAACCATTGAAGAAGCCAAAGGGATCGTTTCGTAAGTTACTGCCACTTGCCAAGTGTCTCAATTCTTTAACTTTTTTTTTTTTTGGTAACTATTCAATTCTTTAACTTAAGTTGCCACGATTGTAATTCATCGTTGCATGACTTGTTTTGCCCCTAGATTCGGTGAAGATACTTATTTATTGTTCGAACTTATTGGCAATTACATCAAATTGAGGGATATGACCAGACTCCGGGTTGTATGCCGGGTTGTATGCCGGGTATGGAATGAGGTTTTTTCCCAAAAGGAGGTCTATGGAATGTTTGTTCAAACGGGGAATTTGATTTCATTTTTCTCATTGAAGAATTATTTCTCTATATTTCCGGATCCCCTTGGTTTCATCCACGACAAACACTTTGAAGGAGAGGACATGGTATTAGTGAGCTCTTGTCAAGGCATTCTATGTTTCCGAACAACAAGCGGATACATCATCGGTAACCATCACAGTGAATACCTAGCCCTCCCAGCCCAAACGATCAACCATGGAAAAAAGAAAGTAGTAGCAATTCTCTGCCATGAACTTGGGGATGGCGATTTTAAATTAGCAATTGCTTTTGCTACAGAATCCCTCAACCTTGCCTTTGAGGTCTATGCTGAAGGCAGGTGGTTCACTATTGTATCATCGATTAAAGGGCCCCATTTATTGTATCTACGAAGGGATGGGCTCTACCACAACGGCTCTGCGTATTTTCTGAGCGAGTGGGGCTGCATTTACAAGTTCGATTTGGCAACGAGAGCGAGCTCTTTGCTCCGATGTAACGCATTGCGTAGTGACATCCTTGGTGTCTTCCATAACAGAGTGTGCACCTTTCGGTTTGATAGAGTGGCAGCTGGTTGTGAGTTGGTTGTAGCTTCAGTTAAGGAAAATGAGGTTAAGTATAGCTTAAAACTGGACTGGGCTAGACTCAAGCTCTTGCCAAGCGGGTGCCGAATCCTCGCCTGCACAAAGGACCAAAATATAATCATTGCAATCGGAATGAAAATATTTTGGTACAAGATACATTCTAGGGTTTTGGAACCCATTGGATCCCTACCGGAGCATGACAAAGCAAATTTTGTTGCCTACTCATGCTACGATGTTAACGAGATTTTGAGGTTTTAGAAAAGCATTTTACTGGATAGATTTGCAGTGGACTTTGTTGTACTCCCTCCCCTGCCTTTATATTATATTGTGTTTGTACTCAGTAGGTGAGAGTGTGGCGTAGCAATGTAGAGCTGAGAGGGTGAGGTCGAGAGCGGGAGCTGGAATGTGGCTCCTGGAGAGTTTTTTGTAACTTCGTATACGTGAGTTATATAGAGTAAAATTTTCTTTGAATTTCTCGTATGTGTGTGGGGGTGTGTGTGTTTGGTTTGAGGATCGATCCTGGTGGTGTGCGCACAACGGACTTCATGGTGGAAATATTGATTTGTAGTTGTACAAAATAGTGATGGCTTCCTTCGTAAACCTTGAAGTGTGTTCTTTTTACACCTGCATTGTCAAGCCAACTAGCTCCAGCTGCTGGAGCTAAGCGAGCAAAACTCAGCTAGCTCGAGTTAATTTCAGTTGGTGTAGAAATATCTGATGTGGTTAGGCAGTTATAATCTTTGCATTGGTTAGGCTAGTATAAGTAGCTTGTTATCTCTTCGTTGTACGTAGAACTGTAAGCATAATCTCAATACAGAAATGAAATAGTACAATTCATCTTCTTGAATTCTGTTATGATATCAGAGCTAGTCATGGCGAAAGTCTATGGTTCTTGATTCAAGCTTCCACCATTTTTCTGCTCAAGCATTAAGGAATATGCAGCATTCTGCTCGTTGAATCCATGGCGTCACAATCACAGATTGTTGATAGCTCTGGTAATCAAGTTTCTAATCCAGTCTATGAGCAATGGATTAGCTCTGGTCATTATTTGCAATGAATGTATTTTTACAATATTTTTTGACAGTGTTTGGTAACGACGTGCTAATGTATGATCATAACTACGATCAAAGTATATATATTTGAGAAGTGCACATGCTAGCTCGGATAACTTTAGTCTAAAGAAAAAGAAAAGATATATAGACCAAACTCATTTTCATTTGATCAATATATATATATATATATATATATATATATATATATATAGAGAGAGAGAGAGAGAGAGAGAGAGAGAGAGAGAGAGAGAGAGAGAGAGAAAACCGGCAACGCCCTCGTTATTACAATATTATTTAGCACCTAAAAAAATGACTTTTCCAATCGAGAGAGCAAACCGGCAACGCCCTCGTTATTACAATATTATTTAGCACCTAAAAAAATGACTTTTCCAATCGATGCACCTTAAAAAAATGTCATCAAATTAAGCTCTTTGCATCGTTCTAATTTTATCGGAGCTAGGTCCCTGAAGGGACCAAATTAATCTCTTTCACCTCGTGGGTTCTATTAGTTTTGTTAAACAGTGGACCCTGTAGATACTCATGGCATTTGCTGTGTGGATACACATGAAATATTTAAAAATGTTAAAATGTATATGGTCAACTATACTCTCATGCACATAGACAGTGTTCGATTCCCGTAAGTACACATCCCCCTCCCCAAGTCCCCGAAATAGAATAGATTAGGTTTAATGAATGAAAAAAAAAAAACTATACCATCATTTTCCAAAAGAATATGCAAAACATAGCTAAATCTTCATTGACAAAACTGCCCTCGAAAATATATTTTGCTTTTGACTTAAAACTTATAAACTGAAACTACTACGCCATATGAGGATTATTAATTCATTGACCAACACTTGCTTGAGGGTTATGTAATCCATGTCTTACTTACACAATTTTTCAAAATATTATGCGTTTTCGTAATTCGATCATCGCACAGTACTTGCGTTTTCAATCCTTGCTATCGCGAATTTTAATAGTTTTGAATGTGTTTCAAAGATATTTTCACACTCGAGCTCACGCTCCACGCACATGTATGAAAATTATGTGACTTAGGTGATAGGTCCATGAGCTAGCCTTTACGGGATGTTTGTAAGAAACTTCCTATATATGATTACGAGTAGTTGCTTGTTTCTGTTTGATTCTGCACCCCATTGATCCTATTTCCTCTTTTGTAAGATGACATTAGAATGCAGATCGAAACACTGGTGTATTCGGAGTCGTTTAATGTTGTATGTGTCTCACATGTATCGTGTGGAACTTACGTACATCCGACAATTCTAAACATATCTGTTGCATGCATTGCTTATTTCCTTTTTATCAGTCTCTAGCTAACACCTTATTTTGCTTTACCAATCCGAGTGAGATCATAATGTAGAGAATCAATGTTAGTTGTTTCAATTTTATTGGATGTCCCCAAAGGGACACGACTTCGGTATTCTGTTCACTACAAGAAAAATGTGAATATGTGACGAAATGGTGGTGAGAAAAGTAGATTTCGTCTCAAAATATACCTATTTTGTGAGGAAAATATTTTTTCGTCACCAATTAAGAGGGTAGAAAAATTTAAGGTGAGGAAATTTTATTTTGTCGCCAAAAACAGTTAATCGGTGACGAAAAAATAAATTTTGTCAGCAAAAGGGTGGACAAAATAATATAAGGTGACGAAAAAATAAAATTTGTCGCTAATCCATTTCCTCCACGTATACTTGCAACCATTACGTGACGAAATAATTCCTCACAAAAGGAAATACTTTGGGTGACGAATTCTTTTTTGTCTTCCATTTTAAAGAGGGAATTTAAACGATTAAAAAAAATTAAAGAGGAGAATTGTCGTAAGTTCTGGGGCTTTATGAAATTTTTCATCGGAACCAAAATTCATTATTAAATTGCTATATTACGTCCGATCAAGTATGTAATGATAAAAGATTTACTTCATTTTTGGCAGGAATGATTTTATCTCTCTTATGTAAAATATAGACGGTTCCGATTTTAAAAAAATAGCTCAAGCGGCCTCGAGTTGTGCACTATAGGACTCTAATGTCTCTGGAACCACCGAATGTGTTACGATTATGTGGTTGTCGACATCTGATTATCACTGATTTAGGCGAGAATGATATAATTGATAAAATGTTAAATCCTAACGGTTTAGATCAATCATTAAAAAAAATGAGCCGGCAACTGCCTTTAAAATTTATACATTGAATATACTTGTTTCTTAACCAAGGCCTGGTGCTATAGTCTAATGTACAGTAGCCAGACAACCACAATGCAATCATGACGATCGATGCTGTTCATTTTATTGTGCTTATTGTATTAATCATTCTCGTAAATTTTTGCGTATGTCGAGTTTTGAAAGTCCTTTCATCGGGACACAAATTCATTATTAGAATGATATTTTACATCCGATCAAGTATGTAATGATAATAGATTAACTTCATTGTTTGCAGGAATAATCTAGCTACTCTTACGCAAAAGATAGACAGTTCAAATTTTAATTTTTTTTATATAAATAATGAAGTATATCCCGTAACTACCTCATTGGAATAGTTTAATTAGTCATGCAAAAAATGATTAGACTAATTTTTTACTATAATAGTGATTAGTTGAGGATGTCTGATCAATTTGAACTTTTGGGTGAAAATTTAATTTGACGATTCTTACAAAATGAATGACTCGGATAATCGAGGAGATATCTGGCTGTAACAAACTACGCGATGCAGTCTAAAAAACAGGACTGTAGAGCATCTGTTCTTTTGCAAATAGTTTGGTGGGCATCTAATTATTAAAGGGGCGAGATGGAAAAAATTTGGATGAAAAATTGGTATAGAACCGGCACCGTTTTATGTACAGTAAAATATTTTTCCCTTCCTTTTATTTCCCCCAATTCCCTTGGCGCCTCAAAAAGAGAAAAAGGCCCTAGTCTTTGGTAACATCGACGCTTCTGAATCTCCTCTTCTCTGTTGCTGCTGGTATGCCTCTCTCTCTCTCTCTCTCTCTCTCTCTCTCTCTCTCTCTCTCTCTCACACACACACACGCATGCACGCACGCACGCACGCACGCACACCATCTCCCTCAATTTTTCTTGATTATTAGGTTTCAAATTTCGTACTTCGGAGAAATAGCAGTCAAGGCTTTAAAGGTGTTGAACTCTGGGTCAAGTAGATCTATTTTCCATAAAGATTTCCCATAGTAGTAAGGAAGGAATTTGTTGATTAGTTTATTTAATTTGTTCCTTTTGGGCCGATAATTTTAAGTGAACTTCCCAACACAGTGGGGCTATGGCTGCTCGGGGCTGTTTTGGGACTGGTTTAAGTGATTTTTTAGGGTTTTTTCCGGAGCTTATTTTGGGCTGGTTTTAGGATTTTTTTTGTAGGGCTTTTTTAAGGGCAGATGGGGGTTGCTTGGGGTCAGATTTGGGGCTGGTTTTGGTGCTGATTGTAGGCTACTTTAGGGATCTTTTGAGTTTTGAGACTGTTTTAGGGGCAGAATTGAGTTGCAGCTATAGGAAAGTCGTCCCTACTTTCTAAGGCTCTCTATTTTTGAATTCTTGGATAATGGGAAATTTTTGCAAAAATATAATACTTGACTTCTATCAAATAATATTAGCGTGCGTCAACTTTTTAATTTGTATTCTAACCTGCATATGTCTCCTTAGTGTGTTTGGCTAAAATGGGTGTGCCCAAACATGACCTTATAGCAAACTGTTAGTTACCGAAGACCGATAGACCTGCCCATGCTTCTTGGCCTTAGGGTGGCTCGATCTTCCCTCGTCTTAGATAAAGTGGCCTTTACAAGAGTGATGTAGATGACCTTTTGACCAATAATCGTTTAATGTAGTAATTACGTGTTAAAATGTAAAGCATGTTTGCTTTTTTACTTTATGAGGTAGTAGAAGACGGCGATTCTTCCACATGCACACGTTCCAATCATTATTCATAACTCTTAAGCTTGAAGTATGCATTTTTCCTAATGAATTGTGTTGCTTCATGCATGGCTAATTGTGAATAGTATTCATGGTAATAGAAAGTTTGTAGTCAATGCACAATTGTATTGACCTTGCTGGCATTTTCTTTCTTCCTACTGGAAGTGTGGAGAGATTTCAATCCATTGATATAGCAGCACTATAAACTTAGGAAAATTGGTCAATCAATTTAGTTGAAACAAATAGAGAAGGAAACTGCCTATATAAATTATGTTTACTGCCTTCATTCCTGGTATATAAAACTTATTTCACTTCATCACCATAAGTTCATCATATATCTACTACTTTGTGGCTCTCTGAGTTGTATAAGCTGTGTGACTCCCTTAGTGCAAGTTATGTTCTTCCCACAAGTGCAATGAGGTAGGATTGTTGGGTGTTTTTTCTTTTTCTTTTTCGATTGATGACAACTATTAGGAAAAAAAACCCTCAAACATAGAGAAGCAAAACTAATGGAACAAGATATCACTTCTGTTTTTGTACGGTACCACTAATGTACTTTTTGACTGTATCTTTTACTGATAATTGCTCTGCAGAATAGAAATGTTGTCCATCCAAACAAGTTTGTGGGAATTTAAAAACAAAGGTCTACTGATTTACACTTCATTATCAATATGACAAATGCCATATATATGATCTACTGTGGTTGAATATTGGCCTTTCTAATTTTGGGCTAGTCTTGCAGGAATTTCTTAGAGACAGGAGTAAAGTTCAGAAGTTGGTTGAACTATTTGACCCTGTGGTCTGAGCAGTTGATGAAATTGCTGGAGAGCGTGTTTCGATGAGGGTATGATACTTGCATAAATTCTTAAACAGATACAGTGCTGTTGTCTTCATTTTCTAATGAAAATATTTCTTACATCCTCATTTACTTATGGACAGGTTGATTTGGAGTGTTCTGATGGGCGGCAGACATTAGCTTTATTTAGTCATAGACGACTCTCTGTGTAAGTTATAACATTGGAAATTATTGTCTTGTTACTGGTTATCGAAGCCTATCTCATTGTGCTAATTATCAGTTTAGCTTGTAGTTTTGCCACAGCTGCATTTGCTATTGCTATTCTTGAAGGAAGCATGCAAGCAGGAGTTTGGTTTCCAGAAGAGGTATGTCTCATGAACTATAGTTTTTAGAATGAGCAAAACTACTCGAGCTCAACTTGGTGTTCGCTCCATAAAAGCTCGTTCGAGATTGGCAACTTGCATCATTGATACAAGCTAAAATACATTTGGAACCTCGTTCATTTTCTAAAATCGGATCCACAAGTGGCCAATAAAGAAAAACGGAAATGCCGCTTGTATACGAAAAAGGACCTATACATGTCCGTTTGTTTCAAAAAGGTCTTGTCAACAAATAAAATTGGACTTATGGTGTATAAACTTTTGATAACTGGTAAGCTTATCAGCTCGAAAAATCTTATGGCGTATGACAAACAAAAACCAAGCTACTGTGATCGACTTGATTAAAGCTCGTTTGACATCGTCTTGATTAAAAAACAAGTCAGGCTTTTTTTGAAGGGCTTCAGCCAAGCTTGGATAACAACACTTCTTGGCTCATGTATACTGCTATATTGAACTTCCGAATACTGAGAGAGTTGATTTGCAGAACATTTTCTCCGGCGCCTCTCAGATTACATATTCATTCTCTCCATGCAGCCTGAAGGAATCGCGATTGAGGTAAGGGAAGCTCTTCTAAAACGTGCTGCAGAAGGAACAATCAGTTTTATAATGAACAAGTAAAACACTTTGCTTGGATAGAGCTTATTCTGTCATTACCTTTTTCCTATAGCAGTTTTCCTTACTCCTACTTTCAACGGGCCTCCATGGATGGTGGAAACAGATCCCAAAGAGCTTGTTTTAGGAATGTATCTATAGAAACTCTCACCAGAGGTAAAACTTAATATAGCTGTTGATCGCATTCTTGAGCATTCTTCTCAGTTTCCTCCAATATGTTAGAAGAGAAAAACATCTTGATTTGTACTATTAAAGTTCATAATCATCAAGGGTCATTACCTAGTTTTTATTTTTATTTTTTATATATGTTTTTGACAGAAATATGTTGTTGAATAACCCTCATTCATCGGCCTGCCAGCCATTTAAATAATTTCATGAGCAGTTTTGAGCATCCTAATCTTGGAGTTTATTGAAAAAACCACATTCTAAACTTGAAACCCTTATAGTTTTCTCTGTTGGTTTGTGGTCTTGTAGGAGCGATCAGAAAAAAAAAAACACCGCTAACAGGTTTGATTTTCTTCCATTTTCTAATGCTGCTTTTGCTGCTGCCTTTTTGCCTTCTTTTCTACCCTTGTGCCTATTGTTGTTGATTCTGGGAGCTCTTGGTAGTGCCTCTTAAGTTTAGGCTCCTAAGTTCTAACTTACCTCATCCTTCTTTTCTGCCCTTGGCTCCTATTGTTGTTTATTGCCTCCTCTATAAGAAAGGATGAGGCTCAAACTCACAGCTCACCGGGAAACACACATTGTAGTAGATCTCTCTCAAACCAAGAAGCCCAAATGGACTATATATGAGCTTGCCTACTGATGGCTTTGGAAAGATACAATCAAAGGATTTAAGATAGTTACCATTGATAATAGAAGTAATAGTAGATATGAACCGAGTGATTCAGACTTCTCATGTACCTGCACCACTTGAGCATGTCTACCGGTAATGAGCAGCATGGTGGCTCGCTCCTTGTAAGTCCCACTACCTGCTCCATAATTGATACTTGCACCACTTGAGCCATTTGCACCACTTGAATACTGTACCTGCTAACTGCACAATCTCTTGTGATTTGTTGCTTGCAAGGAATTGATATGCCAGCCAAGGGATGAGCACACATCGAATCTGCTTGCTGAACCATTTGTGCTTAATATTTTTTTTTTTATTCGATTTGTGCTTAATATGTTCACACCATAATTGCCAAGAAATGGACCTGAAATGCAGATTGTAAAAGACGCAATAGACACAATATCAACAGCAACAGATTACATTAAAAGCATATAGCACTGACATTTTATGGCTAACGAAACCAGTAGGACGCAAAAGGTGAGACAACCAAGTAACAATCTGTTAGGTAGTCAAGTTCCACTCATTTACAAACTAGCTAGCTTGATCACCTTTAGCTCAAGACATGAACCTAAACCTGACCTCTGAACTGATTTTATGAGTCACAATAACAGCAGGGCAGTTAACATTTTGAAAATTCCTTAAATTCCTCTCCTTCCAAATCTGGTAGATAGTGATTGTGAAAGCCAATTTAATGGTAGTTACCCTCAATGCGAAAGGACTTGGCATTAGGCCTTCCTCCTCTATTAGGACTAGTGGTTTATCTGTGAACGGGGTATGTAACACACCTCGAGGGAAAGGTGCAAGAGCAAGTTGAGAAAATTCAAGAGCAAGCAGAAAAAATTCAGGAGCAAGCGAAAGGAATTGAAGCAGCAAACAATAAGATAGATGAGCTAGTAGAGGCAAAAGAGGAACAGGGGAGGACTTTGGCTAGTGTTATGGCGTTTCTTAAACGCCAAGGATTCACCAGTTAACAACTTGCTGGTTAGTACATCATGCTTTCCCTGTTTATCCTCAAAATGAGAAAACTGGGCGTGGGCTGTATATTTTTGTTGATTTGGTTTTCTGCCCTTTTTTTTTTTGCCCTTTTTGAGCATATGTTTTCTATTTATAGGGATTATGAAAGTTTTTATATGCTCTCATTTAATGATAACTATCTGTTCCTTCTTGATTAATTGATCTCTACATCTTATATGGCTGAAACAAGTTACACTAAAGTAGTCTAGTTACACAACGCCGTCTTGTGTCTAATAGTAATGGACACCCAAACAGAGGTGTGATGGCTGCACTTGCAGGTTGTAGGTTCAACTTCCACTTCGTCTCTCTGTCTTTCTCCAATTGCTTTTGATTTGTCTTCTCTGTATACGAGTACCAAAACGGCTTTTGTGTCCCGAAATAGAAGGGTTTCCACATCTTTACGGCGGGGACACAACATGGACACACGGGGGACACAACTCCTTAGGTGTATAAAACCTTGTAGCTTAACATAACAGCCCTTTTATTATTCTACATTCTGCAGTTACGTACAGTAGGACTATAAGTATGGGCCGTGTCCTGAAATAGAGGGGTTTCCACCTCTTTACGGCGGGGACACAACATGGACACGCGGAGGACACAACATATATGGGGACACAACTCCTTAGGTGTATAAAACCTTGTAGCTTAACATAACAGCCCTTTTATTATTCTACATTCTGCAGTTACGTACAGTAGGAGTATAACTATGGCCCTTAATTTTCCAAACAGGCATGGGTAAAGCTCCCACAAATATTGCCAATAATAGCACAACCATGCTTAGAATCGCACTATTCCATTGGATCAATCAAACATGGCTATTAGACATACACTTCACAGATAAATAGATGACCAAGTTATACAAGATTATGAGGCTTTTTCTCTCTTTAAAAGTTTGGAACTGTGCATTAATCATCCCATGCAGTGATTTTTTTCGTTTTCATTGATTGTGTTGTGGGTGGTTTCGGAGGGATGTGGGGTGTGGAGTTGGATGTGAATGAGTTAGCTTGAGGATTTTGATTCTGGCTGGATAGACTTCTGTGGCAGGGTGAGGAGTTTGCTTTCCGGCTTTTCTGGTATGGGTCCTGTGGCTGCTTTGTGCGATGTTTGATTTTCGTTTCTTTGTTTCTGTTGCTGGATTTATGTTGTTGGGGGGCTGCTGCTTTGTTTGCTATCGTTTGGCTGTTGCATCTAGTGGTGTGATTGTGGTTTTTGGCTACTCATGTCTGCTGTTGCTACTCTTAATTTTCTGGATCGTTTGGCTGATCGTTAATGATGTTTTTTGGGTGAGGTCTGCTCTTAATTATTGGTAGTGAAGTCCTATGGCATCTCTTGCGGTTAAGGTGGAGTTGGTTCCCGCTTTTGGTTGCTTCTATTAGGCCTCGTGGTACTGGTGTCGTATTTTGAGTTAGGTCCTCACTTGTGTCATTTATATATTGTTAAGTTTCCATAATGTTGTGTTCCATTAACATCATAACCAAAGTACTTTATCCTACTTTTTATGTGCAGATTGAATATGCATAAGGTTGGTTGCATGGAAGATGGTATATATACGCTCTTTCTATGAAGATTTTTTGTTTGGATATATGTTTCTATGAAGACTCCTCTTTTGGATGAAGGTCCGAGTCTTCTTTTTTGGATATATGCTGCTATGAAGACTCATTTTTTGGATGAAGTTCCAAGTCTTCTTTTCTGGATACATGCTTCTATGAACTCTTTTTTTGGTTGAAGTTCTGAGTCTTCTTTTTTCATTTTAATGATGCTACGGAACTATGATGAACATATATGGTATATATTGTCTACCTTTCATATTTTTGTCATAGGAACATTGATGCTTTAGATCCTATGGTTGAATGGACACATTTGGTGTAGATTACATAGTTCTTGTGGTTAATGGGATGTCTAGTTTGGTTCATGATTATATTGGTTTATGAAGATGTGTTGGCTATTATGGTGTAATGTATAATTCATTTGTTTGGATGAGTATTGAATTCTAAAATGAATAGGATAATATTGTCTTGTAAGAAGAGTGTTAGTGACAACTGATTGGCTTTAATTTGAAGTTTTAGGCGACAAAATATTTTGTCGCCATTATTATTTTTAATTAATTCTTTCGGTGACGAAACTTTTTTTGGTCACCTATGCATTTACCTTGATCAATTACCCACCACAATTAGTGACGAAATTGAAAATGGGTGACAAATAATTATTAGACTGGTGACAAAAGTGACAAAATGTTTTGTCGTCAAAAAGCATAATAGGTGACAAAGAAAATTTCGTCACCAAGTGATTTTTTTGTGACGAAATTTTTTGTCGTCAAAAGACACTATAGGTGACGAAAAACAAATTTCGTCACCAGGTAGGAATCCTCGACAACCTTTAGTCGACAAATTTTTTTTCGTCACGCATACTATTTGTGACGAAAAACATGCAATTTATGACAATTTTCATTTGTCACCTAATGCAAATTTTCTTGTAGTGGTTGTTGATCTTCCTAATCCAAATCAGATTCTTTGTACTAAAAAACTTTATTTATTATTTAGTTATATTATGTATCCTTAGTCTAACTAAGAATCCCAAATTTGACCAGTTCTTTTAATTTGGTAGTTTAATTTTATAAGCCTATTTTATGAATACTTAGGAAAATTTTGGAGGTCCAAAGCAAAAATATTATTGGTCAAGTATTTGGCTAGCTTTGACTTCGTTAATTAGTAGTAGGGTCCATATGGCTTACACGTACGTTGACACCCATGAGGTAATTATTAGTCGTATAATAAGGGGTCAAATAAAGGGTCAAGCTCGTTTCCACACGTATTAGAGTAATTTTGTTCACCCTCACTTTGTTCACCCTCGACGAGGTATACTCATTCCATGTCTCATTTACGGCTCATCTAGAGTCTACATTTATATGCTGAACCATTATTAATTACGTTTGTTGTATTTTCGGTATTGAATAATATATATCCATGCAAAATAATAAACTTAATGAGATCCATGGGTAATTAATAGCCACTCTCAACTTAAGCTAGTTATTCGTTTTTATTACTAGAAAATATCGTAGTTGTTCAAGCACTTTCAGATGTGTGATAAATTAAGCTAATTTTGGCAGAGATGTTCTTAATTATTTGCAAAATACGTATACGAGATGAATGATTTGAATTATTAGTGTCAGTCCGGGTAACAATTTGAATTACTAGTACTAGTGTCGGTCCGGATTGGCGCCCGTAAAAGAGGGGCTTAGAGGGTATGTATAGGAGGATAATGATAAGAATAGTATCTCAATCCGTAACTTAATTGATCGTTTGTATCGGTGGGCACGGCATCAATAGGGACAAAGCCCAACAAAACCTATTTAATTTCTCTTCACACCCATGCTAATAATGAGAAGAAAAGAGGAGAAAAAAAGAAAAGAAAACAAAAAAGTATAGGATTGATACCATAGTAACTCCGCACAGGACCTTAACCTCACAGCACCTCCAGACAACACCCCACCGTAAGCATGGTTCACCGACGTCCTCCTGTTTCTAGATAATCTGGATCTCTTATATTCGGCAGCTCTCAAGTGAGGAATCTGAGGTGCAATCGACAAGGTATTGTGAGTTACATGGTATGGAGTCCATAATGGAGTACTTGAAATACTACCTAATATACAACAGATTCCAACAAAACACCATGTCGTCCCTTATCCTGCCTTGGGATGGGGAAAAAGAATGACAATTCGATCACTTCGAATTCCTTTATTTCGGTGTGACCAAAACTAAACCAAATCGAGCTTTATGTCTCAATCACTTGGGGTCGGTTAAAAAAAAATATCACTTCAAATTCTAGTTCTACTAGCATCATAAATAGTTTAACAAGAGAACAGGATGCAAAAATGTGGATCTAGTTCTGTTTTTTTGTTTCTCTTTCTTTTCCTTTTCTCTGGTTTGTTTTCTGTGATGATAGTATCCCAAGATCCTGAGTAATTTTGTTCTTGAGTCTGAGCGCACGGCTCTGGATTTCCCAACACTTATTACTAATAGAATATTGAGACAGTCGGTCTTATGTTTTAATATTACCCTGTTGACTTGTTATGTATTCTATTTGTGCCATCCGTTGTCCACCAGACTGATCGGATAGCTATATATCGCCATCCGTTGTCCACCTTCTTTAGTCTTTCTTTTGGGCTTTCTGTCTTCATTCGCATGACATGTTGAACTCTGACTTAAAGGGTCTAGCTAGTTCAAGACTTAGGGCTTGTTTGATAACCTAAATTCAGCACTTAATACTGAATCAATTAAGTAATAAGTGATTCAGTAGGTTTGATAACCACATTTCATATTACTTAACAAATTAAGTACCACTTAAAATATAGGCTAAAAAGTTGGAAAAAATTAAGTAGCTTTGAGCTACTTAATTGTGGCTGAATTTTTGTGTACTTACATTCAACCGTCATACCACCACCACAACCACTTCCACCAACACCTCCACCACCACCACTACCACCACCACCTCCACTACCACCACTCCTCCACCACATCACCACCACCACCACTCCCTCCACTACCACCACCACCACCACATCACCACCACCAACTCCACCACCACCACTTCCTCCACTACCATCACCACCACCAGCTCCACCACCACCACATCACCACCACCACCACAACTCAACCACAACCACCACCACTACCATCACTACACCACCACCACCACCGCTCCTACCACCACCACCACCGCTCCACCACTCCACCACCATCACCACCACCGCCACTCCCCCACCACTACCATCACTACACCACCACCACCACCACTTCCTCCACTACCACCACCACCTCCACCACTCCACCACCACCACATCACCACCACCCCCACCACTACCATCATTACACCACCGCTCATACCATCACTCCAACACCATCACCACCACCGCCACTCCACCACCACTACCACCACTACACCACCACCACCACTCCACCACCACCACTACCAGCACTCCTACTACCTCCACCACTCCCCCACCACCACAACACTACCATTACCAAAAGTATATTGTGACCGTTAGTAAATTAAGATAGAATTGGAACAAAATTAATTCATCATTTTTTTAATTCAGTACTTAATATATTTATCAAACAGCTTTTCAGCTTAAAAATTTCAGCATTCAGTTTCCAGTACTTAATTTTTCAGCTTTCAGTTTCAGTTTTCAGTTTTATCAAACAGCCCCTTAGTTCACTATGACTCTTCAGAGAAAAGCTGTTAATACTAGGAAAGGTTCAAGTCCGAGAGACATCTAAACCTATTGCACAATATTACAGTTGCCCAAATTTCTTATCTATATCTTATTCTTGTAGTTTTAAAACTTGTGGGGGGAATTTTGTAAGTTTTAAAACTCTTTTTAAAGTATTATTGTTTAATAATAATTCCAAGAGTCACCCTTTGAATAGATGTCTCTTCATTAAAGGGAGTTTTATCCAAACTGGAGGTACATCATCACCGGTTTTCCTCCTCATCCCCATAGAATACGAACTCTTTCCACAACTAATCTAACAAAAAGTTTACAGACACAAATTTAAAATACAAATTACCCTGGACACGAGAGCCGTTTGATGTATATGGACCTATGTGTATGAACGGCTCTGAACACAACTGTATTTGGAGATGTGTTTCGAAGTCGTGTCGGTATCAATTCTCCTAATCTAACGCGGAACAGATAACTCCAAAAGAGACGGAGCAGTGCCGGTAATTCAGAAAGAAATCCTTTTCCTTATCAAACTACAAAACCGAAATATATATCTGGTCAAATCACATGCTACATAAAGAGGATGCATACTGACAAAAACACAGCATCGTCTATTACTACAAATTTGCAATTGCAACTCTCTCTCTCTCTCTCTCTCTCTCTCTGATAATTAATTACCGCCAGCAGCAACAGCAACCGACCGGAAAAGGTCCAGTCGAATCATCTAGTTCGTCTTTGCCGTCTAATGATATGACGAAAAAGATTATAAGGTTTCAGGGACACGATATGAGATTTTTTGAGTTAGAAGAAGAGATGGCGATGGGAAAACTCAAGACTTACTTCTCTAAGGAGGGTACTGACAGCAATGATGCTGATGATGATGCGGTGGTGCCGCTACCCTTTGACAGCGAAGTTATCTACCAAGTTTTGGAATACTGCAAGGAACCTTCGGCTGCGACACCGTCCAGGTACCTCGAGATGAAGGATCGGTGTAACATTATTTATCTTGTGAACGCCGCGAGGTACCTCGAGATCAAGGATTTGGAGCAATTACTGACCCAAATTGTGGAAGACAAAATCACGGAGTTTTCGTCCGAGGACAACACGTTGAGTCCCTCCCAAGCCCAACGAGTTCGGGACTTCTTCGGCGGCTTCGACTAGTGAGGAACGTCTTATTTATCCGTCTGTTTTGTTAGTAGTGGAGTAATAAAATTAGCTAGCTAAGCGCTACATATATATATATGCTTTTCTTCTTCTTTTTTTTTTGACTGGAACGCTACATATTCATATGCTAGTAGCCTAGTAGTATAAAGATTGTTGGTGAACAAGTTGCCGTACGTACTAAATTAATTAATTTCTTTGTTTTCTGTTTATCGAGCAATGATTATATATTCCCGTTAACTCGTGGTGTTATTTCTTCTCACATAGTTGTGCGCCCAATGTGATTCTATGAAGCCATAATGTGAGCTACCGCACGGGCCAAGTGGGAGTATGTAGCATTATTCCCGATGGTCCGGCTACATTATAAATGGGTTGAATTACCCTTCGTATTTTCATATATATATATATATATATATATATATATATATATATATATATATATATATATATATAGTGTTTGCTATAGCTTTGGATTTTGAATTGAGATCAAAATCTTCTTTACGAGGTGCAAAGTGTTTACTGCACTCACTCGTGACCGTCCAAACTTTTTGTTTTTGCCAATTTTCCTGGCGCGCGCCTATTTTTTGAACACCAACTAACTAACCAACTGAGATTCGTTTACGGATGGGTTTGTTCGGAAACCCGTTAAAAGAAAAAACTGAAGAAAATGATAGAGAAACTGATAAAGCTGATCCTCAACGAAGGCATTCTGTTCAAAGAAAAGAATGCCAGAGCAATTGAAACCATTGAAGAGGCCATAAGGATCTTTTCTTCCTTGAGATTGGAGGAATTCTACGATGAGGCAGATGTTGCAACATCATCAAGAATCAGAGTAAGTTACTGCCACTTGCCAAGTGTTTCAATTCTTTAACTTAAGTTGCCATGATTGTAATTCATCGTAGCATGACTTGTTTTGCCCCTAGATTCAGAAGGCCTACTATTGAAGATACTTTATTGGCAATTACATCGAATTGAGGGATAGGATTAGACTCCGTGTTGTATGCAATGGAATGTTTATATGCAATGGAATGTTTATTCAAACGGGAAATTTGATTTCATTTTTCTCATTGAAGAATTATTTCTCTATATTTCCGGATCCCCTTGGTTTCATCCACGACAAACACTTTGAAGGAGGGGACATGGTACTAGTGAGCTCTTGTCAAGGCATTCTATGTTTCCGAACAACAAGCAGATACATCATCGGTAACCATCATAGTGAATACGTAGCCCCCCAGCCCAAACGAAAAAAGAGAGTAGTAGCAATTCTTTGCCATGAACACGAAAAAAAGAAAGTAGTAGCAATTCTCTGCCATGAACTTGGGGATGGCGATTTTAAATTAGCAATTGCTTTTGCTACAAAATCCCTCAACCTTGCCTTTGAGGTCTATGTCGAAGGCAGGTGGTTCACTATTGTATCATTGATTAGAGGGCCACATTTATTGTATCTACGAAGGGATGGGCTCTACCACAACGGCTCTGCGTACTTTCTGAGCGAGTGGGGCTGCATTTACAAGTTTGATTTGGCGACCAGAGCGAGCTTTCTGCTCCGATGTAACGCATTGCGTAGTGACATCTCTTCCAAAACAGAGTTTGCACCTTTCGGTTTGATAGAGTGGCAGTTGGTTGTAGCTTCAGTCAAGGAAAATGTGGTTCAGTGTAGCTTAAAACTGGACTGGGCTAGGCTCAAGCTCTCGCCAAGCGGGTGCCGAATCTCACCTACACAAAAGACCACAATATAATCATTGCAATCGGACCACAATATAATCATTGCAATCGGGATGAAGATATTTTGGTACAAGATACATTCCGCGGTTTTGGAACCCATTGGATCCCTACCGGAGCATGACAAAGCAAATTTTGTTTCCTACTCAAGGTTTTAGAAAAGCATTTTACCGGATAGATTTGCAGGTGGACTTTGTTGGAAATTCACCCAAGTGGTGTTAAAGGATGAAGTCATGCATGAGGTGTGCATGGTTGAAATGTGTGCCATGAGATCATGCATGACCAAACCAAAACCTCCCTCCCCTGCCCTTATATTGTGTTTGTACTCAGTAGGTGAGAGTGTGGCGTAGAGCTGAGAGGGTGAGGCCGAGAGCGGGAGCCGGAATGTCAATGCATGCCTTAACCTTGAATCCTCGCCGTAAGATAACCAGTAACATGTGATTTGATCTTGTTAACTATCTCCAGTTCTCCATAATATTCTCATTGGGTACGATACCTAGTCAGGTTATACATTTTTATAACCACAAGCAACTCTATTTCTTCGATCTCAATTTTTGTCCTTTGGTCAAGCCCAAAATCAGAGATTTTTGGAATGAATTTTTTTATTGCTTGGCGAAAAAAGAGATTTTATTAAAATCTCGACAAATGGTACATTGAGAACCAAACACCCGCAGGAAATAGAGAAAAAGATACATCCAATGAAGTATTGAATGAATATTGGCATCATATGGCTTCCGCAATAGAAGCAACCACTCGCACATCCAAGCAGCATCATCTAGCGTCATTGGGGTATTCTGAGCCTCCAAGGGAAACACATTGGAAATGTATCCCTTAAGAGCACCAAAATACCAGAGAAAAAAAAAATCAGCAGCATCAAAACGGGGATTTCACTTATTCCAGATATTACATATAACATCTCGGTATAATTACAAATCATTGGGGTATTCAGAGCTTAAGAGCACCAAAATACCAGAGAAGAAAAATCAGCAGCAGCAAAATGGGGATTTCAGAAGTGAAGCACATCTTAGATTTTCAAACGTGAATTTTACTGAATTTCCAAAACACTAGTAGGTACCTAGCATGAAGCTCGTGCAAGTCACGAGTTTGTGTACCTGACATCATGGATTGTTCAACGGCGGATCAGGGCTCGTAAATTTCAGATGGATTAGGGCTCGTAAATTTCACTAGTAGGTGTTTGCGTACCTGACATCTTGGATTGTTCGATGGCTGACATCTTGGATTGTTCGACGGTGGATGCTTTGCTCGACGGCGGATGCCTTGCTCGATGACGGATGGATTGCTCGACGGCAGCGTGGGATTAGCGTGTTGTGGGCTTGAACTTCCTCGTAAATTTCACTAGTACCGTTTGCTATTTGAAAAAGATGCTGGGGTTTAGCTTCCTCGTAAATTTCACTAGTACCGTTTGCTATTTGAAAAAGATGCTCGTGGGGTGAGGGGAAAAGAATGGCGCTTACACTTCCTGTAGTGCCGTTTGCTATTTGAAAAAGGAGAATAAATTCTCTCCGGATCAGCTGGAAAACCCAGCTTGTCCGCCCCACCAATAGATACACGCCAACTCAGCAATTGGCTTTAAAAAAGTCGGTGACTGGAGGGGACAGTCGACTTTTCAAAACCTCCCTCCCCTGCCCTTATATTGTGTTTGTACTCAATAGGTGAGAGTGTGGCGTAGCAATGTAGAGCTGAGAGGGTGAGGCCGAGAGCGAGAGCCGGAATGTGGCTCATGGAGAGTTTGAGTTATATGGAGTAAAATTTTCTCTGAATTTCTCGTGTGTGTGTGGGTGTTTGGTTTGAGGATCCTGGTGGTGTGCGCACAACAGGCTTCATGGTGGAAATATTGATTTGTAGTTATACAAAATAGTGATGGCTTCTGTTGGAAGGGAAGGGTATCTAGTATGTATTTGGACAAGATTTTTTGAAGGGGAAGGAGTAATTGTATTTCACTTTGAACTTGAACTTTCTTGACATTGTACATAATGAATAGAACCCATCCATATTTATAGTGTTTATGGAAGGTTCTAGATATCTTCTTAAAAGATAGTTTATAGGTAGCTTCTAGATTTTACATGTGACTTGTACTCACAACAAATATGTGATTTGTACTCACAACAAATATCTAGATATTTTCCAAGGATCTTCTAGAATTTTTCTAGAAACTAAACCTTCTAAAAATAAGATATTTATACTTCTCCAAAAATATCTTTTATTTGGATTTTTTTATTGGGCTTGTCTTGGACTTATTTTTCCTGGGCCATAATATTAAATCAAGTTTATGCTCCAATAGCTTCCTTCGTAAACCTTGAAGTGTGGTCTTCTTTTTACAACTACATTGTCAAGCCAACTAGCTCAAGCTGCTGGAGCCAAGCGAGCAAAACTTAGCTAGCTCGAGTTAATTTCAGTTGGTGTAGAAATATCCGATGTGGTTAGGCAGTTATAATCTTTGCATTGGTTAGGCTAGTATAAGTAGCTTGTTATCTCTTCGTTGTACGTAGAACTGTAAGCATAATCTCAATACATAAATGAAATAGTACAATTCATCTTCTTGAATTCTATGGTTCTTGATTCAAGATTCCACCATTTTTCTGCTCAAGCATTAAGAAATATGCAGCATTCTGCTCGTTGAATCCATGGCGTCACAATCACAGATTGTTGATAGCTCTGGTAATCTAGTTTCTAATCCAGTCTATGAGCAATGGATTAGCTCTGGTCATTATTTGCAATGAAATAGTACAATTCATCTTCTTGAATTCTATGGTTCTTGATTCAAGATTCCACCATTTTTCTGCTCAAGCATTAAGGAATATGCAGCATTCTGCTCGTTGAATCCATGGCGTCACAATCACAGATTGTTGATAGGCTGATAGCTTTGGTAATCTAGTTTCTAATCCAGTCTATGAGCAATGGATTAGCTCTGGTCATTATTTGCAATGAATGTGTTTTTACAATATTTTTTGGTGGTGTTTGGTAATGACGTGTGAATGAATGATCATAACTACGATCAAAGTATATATATTTGAGAAGTGCACATGCTAGCTTGGATAACTTTAGTCTAAAGAAAAAGAAAAGATATATAGACCAAACTCACTATCATCTGATCAAAAAAAAAAAAAAAAGACCAAACCTGCAATGCCCTCGTTATTATAATATTATTTAGCACCTTAAAAAAAAAGATCAAAATTTATAAATCCCACACCACATAAGTTAACTGATTCCAAAATTTGTAGACACGCGTGTTTCAACTATTATTTTTTTCTTCGCTTTTTTGCCTCCTCTATATCTTCTTCACTTCACCCACAATCTGTTTCTCTTTCTTTCCCTTCAAAAGTGAAGCTTATATCTCTCGATCATATACAATTCAACCTATCGTTGCCGAATTAAGGTATTTCACTCTTCTTTTCCGTTTCTATTTTATTTCTTTTTCGTTCCTCCTCCTATGGTTGAGTACATGAGAAACCTTGCATTCTTTTCCAAATTCAAGAACACATCTGATTTTTTTTTGAAAGATTAAGAGAGTGGTGGATTTGTGATATTAGTTTGGTTAGATAGGCTACAGGAATAAGAAGAAAAAAAGAAGTTTTAGTCTTGTTTTGATAGAGAACACAAGGAAGAACACCATATGTTCCATATATTTTTACCCAAAAAAAAGATAATGGAAGGAAGTGAATCGCAGAAAACAGAGGTGGAGAGAGAGTGAGAGTGAAATTGTAGTGGACTCTTATTTTGGATATAGATTAGAAGTGACCATTGTGGACTTTAATATTGTTAGGCTTAACAACCTCTTAAATGAAAAATAAAAAACTGATGTGTCAACTTTTAGTTTATCCATTTTTTATTATACCACGGTGGATGACTTTTCCTAATGCCTATTAAAGGTTTTTTGTGGCAAGTACTGAGAAGTGCTACCCGTTGTTCATTCGTAGCTGCAAGGGTATGATATCAGGGAATTGTTGCAGAGCTCTTGATAGGTGTTGCATTTCTTTCTCTTGGAAGGTATGCAGTTGTACTTGATCCATTCTTCAGTTTTCTCCTTGTTTACTGTATCTCTGTTATTATTTATTTTTTTCATTGTCATTGTTTCAGTTCTTTCATGCCAGAAAATTGAAGGAGAATGGTTGATGAAAGCCTATTTACATCTGAGAACGGTAATCAGTGGCGGAGCCAAAAATCCCATTCAACGGGAGCACCTGTTTATGCATATCAACCAAGTCATTGCTCAACCACCATTGGTCATTCATTCGGTTTTGCACTTGATTGTTCAATTTTTGCTTCGAAAATCTAGAAAATGAGTTGGATGGATTCAAAACATGCCAATTCGCTATTTGCCTCGATAAACAACCAAGTAGTAATCGATTTGGAGGAGTGTAAACATACATTTATTTCCAAGTTCTATACTTCCTCAGGCTCAGAGCGGAAGAGAATTTCATTTCCGTCCTGTGTATGTTAATTTACGAAGATGAACAATACGCTGCAAAATAAAATATTCAAAGCCGCATAAGAATACGAACATTGAATTGCTGTATGTAAAGATTGTCGTTTCCGTCAAGAAAATCCTCTCCCTTCTCTTTAAACATTTGAATAATTACTCTCTCTCAACAGTCAAAGACTAATCACTTCTCTCTCTAAAAAATCCTCTCCCTTCTCTTTAAACTTTTCAGCCGGTTAGGGATTCAGGGTTGGGGGTGGGGGATGTCCCATCCCCTCCTCCACCTCCCCCCTCCCTTCTTCCTAGCTCTCTCTCAATCCCTCCTCTTCTCCTCTCCCCACCCACCAAATCTACCTTCCGTTGGTCCTTCCCCGTTTTCTCCCCCCCCCCCCCCCCCCCCCGCTTTGTGGTTCCGTTTTATGGATTCGGTGGCCCGGCCTCTGTGAAGGTTCTTCGTCCTTCGTGCTCGGCTTTCTAGTTCAAAGCGGTGCTGGTGGTCCAACGAGTGGCGGTCGATGGCGTGGCTAATAAGGTGTGGCCGGGTTAGGTTTTTCTTTTGTTTTTTCTTATTTTACCGGCTGTCTACGGCTCGGTTTCTCCCGGTCCGGTGACTGTACCAGTCTAGTTTTTCCAAATCCGGTGGGTAAAAGTGGTGGGTTAATAATTTTTGTAGTTATGTTAGTAGTTTTCAGCTGCTTCATGTTGTTTCTCGCGATTGTAGTTGTATTTCTGGTTTCTCAGAGGTGATATCCGGTACCTCATCGTGGTTGCGTTGGCCCGTCGACTTGCAGGCGGTTGTCCATTTGTGCGCGTGAGCTCAAAGTGACAGCGGGGCTCGCACAGGTTTGATCCAATGCCTGTGTCAGTGAATTTGAGTGTCATCTTGCCCACTGGAGTCTTTACCCGCTAACAAGGGCGTGCCGGTATTCGGCTTGTGGATATTACGGTCGTGAAGCTAGCCCAGATTTCATATGTGCGCTCCTAAGGTTTGAAATGAAGACCCTTGTTGGTTTTTTTGCCACGTCTTCTGTGATCAGTTTTTATATATGTATCCACGTTTCGCCGGCCTACATTTGCAATAGGTGCCTGTTACTAGAATGAGGTAGTTTTGGTTCTTTCCTAATTTTTTGATTATTTCTGTAATGCCTTCGGTCTTTGAATGATATATGGCATTGACCATTCAAAAAAAAAAAAAAAACAGTCAACGAATAAAACATAGTGGGAATAATCTTCCCATTTCCCGGTTAATGATTATGTCCCAGTCTCCTTTGATTGCGGTAAAACTGCTACTCGCTGAAAATTTTCAATTCCCATTTTCATAATGAAATTGATATTCGCGCTCTACTTTTTACAGACTGGGGGAGCTGCCAGCAGCGTGCTGTCCCGGTTGAGGAGGCCCCACTTTGATCTTGCTCCGATGATCGAAAACATTCACTTCGTAGAGCTCGTCGAGTTGAACAAGTATGCAAAAAATCAGTTTGATCGGATATCATTAAGTGCCTGATCGGAACACATATAACTTGCCAATAATGGGTTCTCGTAGATTTGATCCAGTGTTTCGGATCCATTCTTTTCAAGACAAAAAAGGTTTCGATTAGGCACTTAATGATATCCGATTGAGCTGATTTTTTTACATATTTGTTCAACTCGACGAGCTCTACGAAGTAAACGTTTTCGATCATTTGAGCGAAACCGGAGCACGGTGACAGCAGCTCCCCCAACTCCATTTTTTACTGATGGCGCTTCACTTTGTTAATAAAGTTACTAGTAACTTCACGTTAAAATTGGAGCACTATAAGTAAAAAATGAAGCGCAAAAATCAATTTCCTTTTCAAAAAAATCTTAATTTTTTTTAAATTCGTACCATTTTCCATTGCGTATACCTTCCCAATCCATAATATTTTTGAAGAGTTTGAAAACTTCGTACCACTACCATTAATTACTTGAGTAAGAAATAGTAATCCATTTGACCAAACGGTCCCCAATTCTTAATTCTAAACATAACAAAAAACAAAAACAAAAAAAAAACAAAAAACAAAAAACAAAAATTTCACGACTAATGCAATTTCGTTAACATAAATATAAACTACATTAATTGCAAAACATGATTAAAAAATAAAATTTAAAGGAAAAACAACTCACTAACTCAAGTTGATAGTGGAAACTCACTATATTTACCTACTCAAGGAAAAAAAAAAAAACTCACTGGTCACTATGCTCCACAACATCTACACTAGCAGTGCAGGTTAGCAGCCTGTGAAAAATGGCGCACAAGGCGGCGCACCATACGTCCTTCACTCTCCTCCCCGCCACCGCCATCCGCCTCTTCTGGTGGACCCGACCATTCCCCCTCCTCCCGGCTCGAGCCACCCTCTCCTTGGCTCGAGCCAGGCACTTCTTGGTCCGCTCGGGAACCGTCTCTTTCCTCGAAAACGTGTAGCTCCTGAGGTACAACTGCCTGCAGGAGATGCTGTCCGCCACCCTCGGGTGCAGGCGCGGCCGCCGATCACCACTGCCGCCGCTGCTCACCGTCCGTACGAACTCGGCGTCGGATTCCGGCCACTTGTAGAGGTTGACGTAGGTGGCTCTGACGGGGACTCGGGCGTCGTTAATGCAGTTTGATATGCACGTAGAGGTCATTTTCCGGTTATGGGGAGGTTCAGATTTGTGTGATGGGTTTTCGAGTATATATCTTGACAATTATGGCTTAGATTGTAAGAAAAGGTGTGTATGAGTAAAGAGAGAAAGCGAGAGAGAGAGAGAGAGAGAGAGAGAGAGAGAGAGAGAGAGAGGGGCCAAGGAGATGATTGCTGGAGAGAATTCATCATAGTTTTGAGTGATGTGTGGAATCATCAATTTAGCATGCCATTATTTGCAATGACTGTGTTTTTACAATCTTTTTTGGTGGTGTTTGGTAACGACGTGCGAATGTATGATCATAATTACGATTAAAGTAAATTTAAGATAAGTGCATATGTTGACTCGAATAGCTTGAATTTAAAGAAAAAGATAGACCAAATCTGTAACACCCTCGTTATTATAATATTATTTAGCGCCTAAAAAGAAATGACTTTCCGATCGATGCACCTAAAAAAATGTCATCAAATTAAATCTCTGTGTCGTTCCAATTAAGGGATTATTATAAACTAACTACTACGCCATATATAAGGATTATTAATTCATTGACCAACACATGCACTTGCTTGGGTGTTGTGTAGTCCATACCTTTACTCACATAATCCATCTAAATGTTACGCACTTTCGCTTTTAATCATCGCACTACGCTCGCGTTTTCAATCCTTGCTATTGCGATTTTAGTAGTTCTAAATGTGTTTCAAAGAAAGTTTCACGTTTGCGCTCGAGCTCCACGCATGTGCATATGAATTATGTGAGTTAAGTCCATGATGCACTAGACATTACGGGATGTTTGTAAAAAATTTCCTATATATGATTACGAGTAATTGCTTGTTTTTGTTCGATTCTGCATCCCAATGATCCCATTTTCTCTTTTGTAAGATGACATTAGAAAGCAAATCCAAACGCAGGTGTATTCGGAGTCGTCGTTTAATGTATGTGTCTCACATGTATTGTGTGGAACTTACGTACGTCCGACAATTCTAAACATATCCGTGTGCCCCGGGATCCTGTAGGGCGGAGCGTCCTACAGAGATTACAGTGCGGTGCACAGCCGTCGATCTCATCATTCAACGGTCCAGATTCAAAATAATCTTTTACCTGTAAAAGATTATTTATTAATGGTCAAAATTTAAAAAAACATCGCAACCGTTTATTACCGAAATTGACGGCCTATGTGCCACACTACAATCCTTGTACGGCTGAGCGCCTTACAGGATTTCCCAATCCATCTGTGTTGCATTGCTAATTTCCTTTTTATCTGTCTCCAACACCTTTTTTTTAGCTTTATAATCCGAGTGAGATCATAATGTAGAGAATCAATGTTAGCTGTACGTAGAGGACCCGACTTCGGTACTCTATTGATCTTCCTAATCCACATCAGATTTCTTTGTACTAAAATTTATCTATTTATCTATTTTGTAGTTCTCATGTATCCTTAGATAGTTAGGTGCCGTTCCATTTTCTTTTTAAGTATTTTTTTTTTATGTCCACTAATAAGGCTTCCGCCATTTTAAAAAATAAGAACTTTTAGCAGGTTAAAGTGGAACAGACCTTATTATTTTCCACCGTTCATTACCGGAAAAAGTATTTTATTTTAAGAACCAAATCTGAAACGGCACCTTATTGTATCCCAAATTAAAGACCAGAGGTCGGCTCTGAGCTCAAAACAAACTTCAAGCTGGGACCCTTTACGTACAAAACTGAGTAAAATAGAAAAGATCACTATCCTATTTAATTCTCTTCAGTCTTCACACTCATGCTAATAAAGAGAAGAAAAGAGGAGAGAATATTTTAATGAGGGTATCGGAAAGGAAAAGAAAAGAAAAGAAAAAGTATAGGATCAATACGATAGTACTCCTATCAAAGTTAAAGCAAAAAACAGTACTCAATGGAGCAAGTTGAGCATCATCCTCCTCATATAAAGTTAATAAATGGAGTATGAAAACCATGAGACAAATCAAACCCAACTTTAGGAAAGAAAGATTACTAAACACTACCCGAAACAATCAAAATTACGTTCAAGACAACATTGAAATAATAGGAAGAGCAAAACACTGGCACAATTGCTTTGATGATAAAATTAACAAAAAGTACCAATAATAACTGTTTCAAACAGCCCGATAAGCTACAAAAGCAAATTTAAATTTCTCACATTACATTTCTTTGATCCTAGTCACTGGCCGCATCCAAAATTCTCTCGTTAAAATGCAATATACCCTTCAAAGCTCAACTTTTACCGGCTTGCTTTTCTTTGGCCTTTTGAATCTTCAAAACCTTCTTCACAATCTTTTGCTCCTCCACTAGAAAGGCTCTAATGATCCTGAAACCATAAACATGTTGCCAAATATAGATGTGAACAAGAGGAGAAGAAAACAAAGATGAATTGTCGCAAGAAACGTACCTTTCCCTCACAGCACCTCCAGACAACACCCCACCGTAAGCACGGTTCACCGTCCTCCTGTTTCTAGATAATCTAGATCTCTTATATTCGGCAGGTCTCAAGTGAGGAATCTGAGGTACAATCGACAAGGTATTGCAAGTTAGACAGTATGAAGTCCATAATAATTGAATTACTACCAAATATAAGGACATACAACAGATTCCAACAAAACACCACGTCATCCCTTATCCTGCCTTGGGATGGGGAAAAAGAATAAACATCACTTTGAATTCTTTTATTTCCGCATGACCAAAAAAAAATATCACTTCAAATTATAGTTCTACTCCCATTGTAAATAGTTTAACCTTAAGGCATACACTGCTGCTTATACATTAGTGAAGTCTGATACAATGCTAACGAGAGTTAGAAACTAATGCACACCATTCTTGAAGTTATACCTAAGTCCATCAGAAGCAAATATAAGGTCTTAAATCCCTAACAAGGTTACAAGGTATAGGTATTAGTAAGGCTACCACCTGTCTTGGAAAAACAGGCAAAATGTAAATGGAACAAATTTAGAGACAACCCATTTAGTTCACTCAATGATGGAAATAAATGGACGCCAATACCAATTTAGTTCAAGACCTCCTTATGTTGTGGCCAAAATATGAGGTGCAACCTCTGTGTTATATTTGAGTTACTTCATCATACAGTATCCAAACAAGACTTTGCACTAGTAGCTTCATGGGTCTGGAGACCACATAACGTTCTTTCAGCCCCAGTACCAAGTCATATATGCCAATTGTGATATGTCTTAACTCAACAAACACCGGCCTGGGACATAGCCATCATCCATCGCTTCATACGGAAAGGGAAGCAACAATCCAAAATGACAGGAAATGGTTCTATATTTCAGAATTTTCATTATCATGGAAACTAATGACACGGGTTAACGGGAATGTAGTTCTAATGATTTAGCAGATTCAAAATAAGCTTACCCCTTGTATTCTCTTCCCTGTGACAGGGCACTTGGGACCACTTGCCCTCTTCTTGGTACTCTGATACACTAGCTTCCCACCTACAATCCCAAAGAACACAAGAACCCGTGATATGAGAACAAACCCAAATCCTTTGTTACCTATACAAAAGTCTAAAGTCCTGTTTATATAGCTGTGGATAATCCGATATCATTATAATAGCTTAAATGTACATTTCATAGCTTCATAGAAATTTCAACATGGAGTTTTGGCGTTTTATTACCACGGGTTTAAAAATCACTATTTGATTGCAGTGGCTTGATATCCTTTAACATTATACAAAACGTATGGGTACACAAAAATTGGTCCCTACGCCCGGATCATTACAAGGCTTCAAACAGAATACGTATTTTCTAACTCTAATCCAACTTCCCCTCTAGTTTCGCAAGCCAAAACCAGCCTTATGTGTGTTATGACAACATAAAACTCTTCGTTCAAAATTAATATCTGTCCAGACAAAACCCAACTCACAACTGTCACACAATTTTGGTCATCAGATGCTCCAACACTATTCATATATACACACAGATTTAAAAAGAAACTATACACACCCTTCGGATCCAAAACATAAGCACTTTTCTTAATTAGCGTAAAATAGTTCAAAAATTATACCAAAAAAAAAGAACTAACTTGTCCCTCCTCTTATGGTGTCCCCAAATCGACGCGCATTGAATGGTTAATGTTATACATTCGAGCGGTTAACGTTATGTCTTCGAGTGGTTAATGTTATGACAGGGGCACCGTGAAAAAATAAATTTAAAAATATTATGCCTGTGATAAAATGTCATGCCCTTGAACGGTTAAAGTTATGTTATTATCCCCTAGCATCTCCACTACACAGGGAAGTACTTTATTCGGATTAACAAAACGACTTTCTAAAATAGACAAGCAATATGAGTGAAAGGGGCACACACACACCAGTGTTCTATAACAATGAATTAATCGGCGATTAATCGCTGCCGGGACCTCTCCGATTAGGTCAGACTAACAATTGCCGATTAATAATTAATATGCACTGATTAATCACTCAAACGTGGCCGACCGCCCGACTAGGGCTAGAGACTTTTAGAACATTCACACGCGCACACACATTTATATAGATATGGGAAATGCTACAATTTACAACCCCTAACATTTTGGGTAAAAAGTAACAACATCAATCTTGAAATTTCGTTAAAAAAAAAAAATCGAAAATGTTATGAGTTTACGTACGTATATGCTTTTCGGTGTAGAGGTCGAAGAAATGGAAGTAGTAGTACCTGGGGTTTTGACGATCCGGTGCTGGTTAGATTTGGTGGCATAGCTATGCCGTTTGCGATAAGTCAGCCGTTGCACCATCGTCGAGCTCTTCTGGGTTTCCCTCTCCCTCTCTCTCCTTCCTCTTTGTGGCGGAAGCAGAAACGGGGTTGGGAAGAGGAGAGAGAAGGATATGCATAGTAAAAATGGATGAGTTTTGTGTATGTCGCCCTAGATCCTACGGCTGATACCGAATTGAGTATTTTGGTTTTTTTTTTTTCCAACGGTGAAGATTGGTATGGAGAGATCCACGGCTAGATTCGGCCAACTGGGTAAGAAAAAAGAAGTAGGATCCTACGTGCCGTGTGTAAAAGTTAGTATGTGAGAAATTATAAATTATAATTCTCAAGTGAAATGAATTAAAAGAAAATGAAATTTATTTTTAAGTGTGTGTTCTATTGATAATAAATCTTACAGGAAAATAAGAATTTTTTTCTTTTGGCAAGACATATTTTGCAAAAGATTGTTTCCCAGTGGGAAAGTTGAGGCGGCTACAACTTTTTTGTTAACTGAACATACAGATCCGTGTAACTAAACGGGAGCTGTGGACTTTATCTAGTGGTTTTCACATCAATGTGATGGAAAGACAATTAATTACCTCTGACACGTACCCGACTCTGACCTTCCCACCCCAATCCGAGCGGGTCTTGATCTAATAAGCAAATGAGGCGGGATGATATTTGCCTCCCCGTCCCGTTTTAATTCAATTTGACTCCGATTATTGTAACAACTCCGATTTTTCGTGCAATAAAAATCTCGTTGTTATTTGAAATTTCTTAAATTTCTCTTAATTGCTCATTGATGTTCTTATTTGATTTTCTTGTGGTTTGTATTTAAGCAATCGATCACCTTATCATCGTATTTCTCGACTAGAAACCCTAATCGCACTTTGGACCCTCAAGGATCGTTTCTTGACTTATATGCCCTACTTAGCAAGCTTAGTTAGCTTCTAACCGGCTCGATGAAGTAACCAAACTAGAAAGTCACCTAGTTACTTATCCCTAACCGAAGATGGACCATTTTGCCCATCTTGAACCTTTTGAACCTTTTGAACCCTAGACTATAAATTGTTTAGTTGTTTTCTTTTATTGTTTTAACTTTATTCTTTATCCATTGGACGATAAATGTTAGGGGAATTAGTATCCATTGGATAAAGGAAACCCATTTCTTTATATTAAAAAGGATTTTGAAAGATTTAAGCAAAGTACTATGATTGACATTTATAATTATTTTGAAAAGTACTTTTCAATTACTTTACTAATAAAAGTACCCAAGTAACTATGGACCATTGGACAATAACCATTAGGGTAATCTTTACCCATTGGACAAAAGCCTTTTCCTTATTTTAATTGGTAAGTACATATATATATATCACATGTGTATTTCCAAAAAAGGACATGTAGTCTTTTCCAAAAAACTTAATTTAGTATTTAAAGTATCCATACCTTATTATCCCTTGGATAATAACCATTAGGGATTCTATTAACCATTGGGTAACAGGCTCATCTTTCAACCAAAGTACTTAACCCATTAAACTAATATTTTGTTAAGATTCCCGGGAGTACAAAAGTACATTATTTTATTATTTAAAGTACTCGTACTTTATAATTGTTTATTGAGGAAATCTTGACCCTTAAAGACTAAATTGCCCTTTTGTACAAAAGTACCTATTGTTTAATTATATTCTTACATGTTTGTACATATATATACATATATAGTTAGTACATGAGTGAGAGAGAGAGAGGGAGAGAGAGGAGATAGAGGCCGAGAGAGAGGAGAGGAGAGGAGAGAGAGGCCGAGAGAGAGAGAGAGAGAGAGAGAGAGGGAGAGAGAGTGAAGGAAAGAGGAAGGAAGAAGAAGATGGATTTGATGTGTATTTTGACATTAGTCTTTCAAAGTACTTCAAATCTTTGGTGATTCCTTTCCTAGCCAAATCTTAACCCCATTAACCCCCATTGTACAAACTTTCAATTGTTTAAGCCATGAATCTTGTACCAATGTCTCCTCCATTGCAACATATCTTTCAAGAATCCCATCCAAGGACTAATCTAGCCATGCAAGCCTACCAATTTAGCTTCCAACCTTTCAATCAAACCTTGACATGTGAAATAAAGTGTGACATAGAGAGAGAGAGAGAGAGAGAGAGGGGCCGGCCAAGAGGGAGAGAGGGAGAGCCCTTGCCTATAAATAGAAGCTCATACCAAAGCTTAAACTCACACCTTCCACCATTGCTCTCACTTCTCTCTAGAAATTTCAAAAGTTCTTACTTTCAAAGTTCTAGTTTTCTAGTGTTCTTGAGTGTTCTTGAGAGAAACCACCAAACCACCTCCCAAAACCACCGTTAGATCTTTTAAAGTAGCTTAGTTAGTTAGAAAGTTGTTTCTAGGAAGAGAAAAGATCAACTCTCTTCCTTTCGAAGTAAACCGACGCCGTTACGCCGCCGAAATCCAAAACCGACGACCGAATTTTCATAACCAACTACTACCGCCAAGAAGCACGGTAGGATTCCTTGTCCCCTAACTCTAAGTATGGTAGGATTTCCTTAACTTCCATCCCGATAGTAATTCCTTATCCCCATTCCTAAGTATTAGGTAGTTTTGTATCATAACTCAAAAAAAAATAAAAAGTTCATTTGAAAGTAACTTTGTTCATTAAGCTTATGTAGATAAGGTTATCTTTGTTTAAAATGTATGAGATGCATGATGTTGTTATTGTGATTCAAGCATGTTATGTGGTCGAGAGTTGGATAATCTTGTTGTATTTTTTTTAAAACGCTCGTTATGTGGAAAGTCCTACACCACGGAGTCTATGTATGTAACGTGACACGAAAACCAAGAGAATAGAGACATGGCACCTAGGGTGTGTTAATGAAGATAAAATGTGTGTCCGAGGGAGGAAATATTTTGAAAACTACATAATGACCGGTTTTGGGTGCATTATGTGAGTTATGTGTGTGTATGCCAATGGGAACCCGGCGCGGCGGAACCATTGTGAGGATACTTGGGAACCCGGCGCGGCGGAACCAAGGTTGGGTGTGTGCTTGGTTATCCGCGGTACGGAGCCAATGCGATTGTGTGCCAATGGGAACCCGGCGCGGCGGAACCATTGTGAGGATACTCGGGAAACCGGCGCGGCGGAACCGAGGTTGGGTGAGTTAAAAAGGAGTTTTTGGGTAAAAAGGAAAGTGAAGTAAAAACATGGTCTACGATGAGTCCAAGTAATGAATACAACGTTAGTCAAGTAAGGATTGTAGATTCAAATATTTGGATGGACTATATGCATGATCTAAGTGGAAATTGTTGTTATTATGTTCTTCGTTCATAAGTTAAGGGTTAGAGGGTTTGGATAGTTCTATTGAGCTTTTTGGCTCACGGTGTTGCCTTTTTTGGTGACCCTGGCATATTATACCGGTGGCGACGCGGGTATAATATGTCAGATCTCATAGATGAGCAGGGCGAGCTTTACACCTTGGAAGCCTTCGGAGCCGAGGAGCTAGCTGTGATGGAAGAACAAACGGAGCTGTAGTTAGGAGCCTTAGTTTCCTTCCGTTTGTAATAAAAGTACTCCTTTTATGTTTTTGTTGTAATAAAAGAGCCGGACTCAGCTTTTATTTCAATAAAATGTTTTATTTAACGTACCCAAAATTCGGGGCGTTACAATTATAGGTATTTACTCCCTCTGTCCGGATTTAATAGTCCTTTTTAGCAGTTCGTGTCATTCTTCAATGGCTTATATCTTATACGGAGTAATTTATAAAATTTTACGTAATTTTAAAAATATTGTCTTATAGAAAGATAATTGAGACATATCAAACAAGATCCATATTAAAGTAACTTATTTTTTATCCGGTATAAATTGAACCATGGACTATTAAATCGGGACGGAGAAAATCTATTTTTGTATGTCTAAATAAATTTTATTATTTTAATATAATAAAAGCAATATACTAATTAATAAAACACTAGTTTATGTCTTTAATTGTATTATTTTTTTTAACTTTCATCAATCATCAACATATTGTTTTTCTGTCAAAACGCTCTAAAAAGATGAAAATTAATCAAATCATTACAGTAGATGAGGACTAGATTATTCTCTGACTCCAGCATCTCCCCGATTTCTCCTGATCCATTATTGAATGGGGCGGGTTTGAGAACGCTAAGTCTTTGTTTCAGAAATTTTCTTAAAAAATAAATACTTATTTTGCCACTTCTCATTCAAAAATAAAAATGGTCATTCTACAAAACCCAAATAAAAAGTTCTTTTTACATTTTCAAACTAAAAATAATGTAAATGAAAAAAAAAATTTAATTTTTTTTTGTACCGTATTATAGATCTCAATGAGATCTATCAAACAAGATCCATAGTGGTAGGAAAATATTTGCGTAAACACATATTTTTGAGCTTGAAATTGCCTTATACAAAAAATAAGATTGTTGCTATGATAATGGGCGCTGGCGGAGGCAAATCGTACCGGCGGCCGCTTCGGGTCGTCTCCGGCCACCAGACGGCCGATCCGAGCTGTTCAAAAGTTCTATAAAAAAAAAACGAGGGGGCCCTTCGTGGGAATTAACGGCATCCGAGGTGTGTAGGGTGTTTGATCCGAGCACCCATTTTCCGTGTATATATGATCAAGCACCCTACACGGAAAAGGGGTGCTCGGATCAAGTACCCTATACACCTAGGATGCCGTTGATTCTCGCGTTGGCCCCCTCGTTTTTTTTTTTAGAATTTTTGGACGGCTCAGATCTGTCTTCCGGTGGCCGAAGACGGCCCGACATAGTTGCCGGTACGATTTTCCTCCCCGACCGATCGGTACCTATATAAATTCTTCTAAAATAAGCACCAACTTTTTTATTTTTCGGAACAAATCTTTTTATTACAAAAAAAATAAGTTGTTATTGTATTTCTGAAACGGGCTCTAAATCCGACTCCGGACCCCCCATTGCCAAAGACCCGTGAAGCAAAACACAGAAAACACTACTATAAAATCCCTGCTCTCTCTCTCTCTCTGCGTGCAAGCGAAGGAGAAGGTGACTAAAACCCTGCTCCCCTGTGACATTGGCAGGAGGAGTTGAGATGGCCGTAGACAAGAATAAGCTCGAAGAAGAAGCAACTATTCTTCGCTTCTACAAAATAGTTCTCAGTTGGGATTATCTACGCCTCCTCACACAATCCGGTGTAACTATTTCCATCCCCTCCCCCCCCCTCTCTCTCTCTATACGTATACCTGTTTTCTTTTGTTTTTGTATTCATAGGGTTTTGTGTTTGAAATTTGACGAAACGATTTGTGCCATGTATTTTGAAGAAGAAAAATAGCAAGAACATTGGGGATGGAAGTGATTTGGGACTGAAGCACGTCAAGGATACGTACAAGGATGTCGATGAGTATCTTGCGACATTTGAACCGCTTTTGTTTGAAGAAGTTAAAGCTCAGATCCTCGAAGGAAAAGATGACGAAGAAAGTAACTTTCTCTTCCCCGTTTTATGTTTTCCTTTATTACAGTATTGGAATTGTTCCATGAAGCAGTTCGTTTCCTTGCCTTTTATTTATTTGACCTAGAAATGTTAGTGCTTGCGCAGTAACGTATGCCAAAGCTTATGTTTTTGTATATGCATAGATATGTGCGTGGAGTGGTAGTGACCAGACTGGGAATGGGCACGGGAATGTGAATTGGAGTAACACCTTTATGATGTTCTTAGCCACAACTCAAGACATTTTCGAAATGCTGTGGAACTGAAATTGCACGAAGAATTCTCCTGCATGAAGGGAAAACCTGTGGAGTGCAAAAGATTAATTCCATGTATACTTGTCCTAGAAAACAATTATGCTTTCCTAGTTCCATGCATGGTCATTAGGTTCATGGATGTCTGTGCGGTGTCGTAGTTAGTTCTTCACTTCTTCTGTCTAAGATTGTAAGGTGTAGGTGCTCCAATCCTATACTTTCTCCTTCAAAATTGACTGCAAGATGAGTAAACCGTTAATGAAAGACACACATGACGGATCATCTACTTTGTAAAATGAAAGACACACATGCACAACATACAATAATGTTATGCAAACATCGCAATAAAAGATTCTCATCAAAATGGTAACCACATGTATATTGTGTTTTACCACAACAAAATGTCTTCAAATGCAATGAAATTGAAATTATATGGGTATTCCTTCTAAATGGTGGGGAAAAAAAAGCGCAAATCAATGTCACTACAAATTTGAAAGTATGATTATAGATTTAGGCGAGCAAGTATAAATGGTACATCATTTCAATCAACTTACCATTAGTTCGTTTCAATCAAGTTGCAAACCGTGCACAGTCCTTATATGATTGTCCTTTTCATCATTTATTTGGTTTCAAGTTGGTGGAGTTCTTCCTCATGGCCTGTTTGGATCTTGGATTTATGGAGGAAAAAGAGAGGATGTCTTCCTCCTTTTGGTTGGATTGGGAAAATGAATGGGAGAACAATAGTTGGAAAATATTTGTTTTGTTCTTTTCAGTAGACTGAGAAAGGTCATTATGGCAAATACCCAAGGGAGTCAAGGGACGAAGGTATATGGATGCCTAGGTTTGAACCCAGGACCTATTACAAGCCCTTACTAGGACCTAACCACTAGGGCTGTCATCACCTCACCACGTTATTTCTTTGGTTTCCAATAAAAAAGAATATTTACAAAATTATAAAGTTGAAAAATTCAGGATCCAAAACACAACATTGTTCATCGATAGGAGGGGGAATGCTTCTTCTAATGCAAGAGACAAGCTCTATTTGTCGGGCAGTGGCTTGTTTGGGTCTATGGATCACAACTTCTTGCTGACATAAGTACATAACTCCATGATGTGTCGGTTTTCACGTCATAGTTTGCTCATGTTAAGTATGTTATATTTTCCTCTTAGGATTGAAATGTATGTTGTTTTTTTTCTTGACTATTACCAAGGATTGAAATATATGTTGTGTAGACAAGAGTCTTCATAATACATCGTATGCTTATCAAGGGGAAGTTATTCCCGATTGTGACGTTATCCAGTAGCTTCAAATATCATATCTAATGTCTTCTTTGTGTACTTAGAGGTCTGAAATGTGATAGAGAAAGCGACCTCTCTGGCTTTATCTCTCTGAAATGTTTTCTTGGGCATTGCAGAAGCAGAATGGAAGTTTGTGGTGCCAATCAAATGTAGTGAGGCAGATGGGTTTCACTTGCTTACATTTATACTTGAAGATGTTGAGTCAGTAAAACTGAATGATCTGTTACTGCTTTCAGAAAAGCAGGTAGTCAGTTGATCTGGTTCAAACTCTCTGTTTTTTGTTCTGTTTGAAATAGTTGTACTCACAAGTCTGGTTAGTTTTATTGGCGTTAAATGGTCTTTTAGTACTTCTATTTTTTTGACTGGTTATTACTTTTTTCTTGATACATTGGCAACTGACGACTTAAAACTCTCAAATCTTATTTGGTTAAAAATTGTTTGCATGACATTTACTTGCTAGAAGTTTTCGTCGCCTTTTTGAATATATCACCATGTTAAATCCCTCCTTTAACGTTTACCAATGGTATCATTGTGCAGTTTGGAGATGGTACTACTAAGCTCCCAACTAAGTACGCGTTTGGGCTGGTTGAGAATCGTCATGATATTTTAGGTCAAGTTACAGTTAGACTGCAATTAAGAGGCGAGGTAAAACAGCTAAATGCGGATGACGTTGAACCTTGTCCAAGGTTGTTGAATATGCGTTCTCTTGTTTCTGAAGAAAGCAAAAGCAAATCATTAAACATTCTGAAGGTATGGTTGTATTATAGAGACATCTGTTATACAGAATTATGTGTTGTTGTCTGTTTATTCCTTTTTCTTTTGTTAGCTTCTCCCCCAGGGGGAGGGGAATTCTTTTTCTTTTGTCTGCAAAAAGTGTTATGAAGGATCTTAGCATCATCAACGATGTCAGTGTGGCTACAATCATCACTTTTTAAAGGGAGGGGAAACGGCCACCAACATTCAACAATATCTCTGGGTTTCCTGCGTCCTTGATAATTTCCCTCTCTCTCTCTCTCGCGCGCGCGCGCTCGTTTTTTAATGAGCTCTAGACGTTTTATTTGAGTTTTTAGTTCTCTCTGAAACACTTGATTTAAACCCCTCGAATTGGGGAATAAATTTCGTTTTGTTGCAATTGTCCATCCTGATGGTGGGATTCTGAGCTACATATCTCCTGAGACAGTATTCTTATACATGAGGATGTGAGTGTGGGGCAAGTATATATTCAGGATTATGGTAAAGAACGTAGAGGCAATGAAACAATTCTATGGCTTGTAGAAGGGGAAAGACTAGAATTAATCAAATTCAGAAGTGGCAGCATGCTGGATATTCATTTCGAGGCTACGTGGTGAGTAATGTAAGGTTATGATCATTGAATAATTAAAGTGAAGGCCAATAGGTAGGGGAAATAGTTGGCTCAATTAGAGTTCTGTAGAGAAGGTTTTGTGCTTAAATGTTCAGCTCTGGGGAAATGAATCACCCCTCAAGAATTGTACTGGGGTAAAAATTGCAGGGAAGAGGAATGATAAGAGGAGCAAAAGAGGATAGGGAAGTAGGATCTTAACCCTTGTGAAAGTTAAACAAATTATGAGTACATCATCTACAATTCACTACATTGAAAAAGGAAAGATTTTCTTTTTCTGGGAGCTGGGAGCGTCATTAAAATAACAAAAGGTACGGATAACAAGTAAGGCTTATCTTCCAATACAAAGACTTATCCATGAGAATATAGAAAGTAAAAAATAGCGAGGAAGTGAAACAACAGGTCAACAAGACCAACAAAAGCAATGAAGGGGAAATAAGATCTAGCATGGCCAAAAACAGTCAAAGGCAGAGTCAAAAGGATTAGATTTTGAATCCATATTGCAGGGTTTTAGACTTCTCTACTCAGAAGTACAACATTTGTAAGAAAGTGGCCTGCGTGTTGGCATTTGCGTGTTGGCATTTGCAGTCATCGGGAACTTTTCGTTATGACACTCACGGGACCGTGTCCACTTGGATACCATGGTATACATCACAAGTTTAGGGGGAAAAAAAAGGTTGTGATCCATGATAACATGTAAGCGATGCACCTATTGGTCCCTTCTCCTTTAGATTTAATATTTTAGAATCTAATCCTGAAGCTTCCAATTTGGTTATGGAAAGAAAAAGGTAGTTCAGATAGTAGGTATTTTGGTTTGTACTTCTTTTCTGGTATGTAGAACTTGAATATAAGCTCTTATAAATTTGGTATGATGAACTTGAATATAAGTTCCTATAAATTTGGTATGATGAAATGTGAATGTATTGTAACTGGTCAAACAACTATTTGTTACATACATACAAGTTTGTTTACTTATTGACGCGTTGTAGACGTATCATGTCCTAATATTTTTGGAGTACATTGTCAGTCTCTGTGTCCCTATCTGCATTTCTCAACTTTTATGCGGAACTGAGAAACCTCTTTTAATTTTGCACTTGAAAAGATTAGATGACTCATAAGCGGCTATCTCTACCACCCATGCCAACACTTTCAAAATTCAGCACTCGTAAATGTGCATTTAAGTTTACTTATCAAATAAAATAAAATGTGCATTTAAGTTTCCAAGAAGCATCCTTTTTAGGATGACCACAATGGCAAAACTTTCTGGAAGATACCAACGGTCTTTCTTTCAGTAGGTTTCATATTACTCCCTCCGTCCCTTTTTAAGTGTCCACTACGGTTCTGTGTGCCATTTTCAATTGCCTATATCTTGTTAAAAATATGCAATGTGGATCTTGTTTGATGGATCTCAATTATTTGTTTAAGACAATGATTTTAAAACATAAAACATAATTTACATTCAGAGATATAAGGCATTGGAAATGGCAAGCACAGCGTTGACACTTAAAAAGGGACAGAAGGAGTATCTTTGTGTAACTGCGTTGGGTGGGAATATCAGCTCTAGGAATTATGTCATTTATTGAGATGCAGGCACAATATGCTTTTTCTGTTTTCGTATTGGAGGTTTCTTGCAATATCCTCATCATTTCCATCACTACGTTGTCGTTATTGTGCTCCTCATCCTTATCATTGTGGTCTTCCTCCTTATAATGAGTGACATGCAGACATGCTGCTATCTTATGACGATCACTAAATAAGTGAATTAGTTAGCTGGATGGATCTGCACAACAATTCCCAAATACAAATTGGTCCAAGTAATATGTTCATGTCTTCTATCTTGATGGTAGTTATTTCAGACGATTTTTCATTTGTGGCAAGATCAGCATATATAAATGCAACATAATGTGCTTATCCAGATAAATATACATGCATATGTGTATTAATGCAAGTATGATGGCAGATTTGCAGTTTATCAACTATTGTTCGAGAATATGTCGCTCTGCGGTCAATTAGCTCCCTCCCATTCAAAGATCTGATACTAGCAGCTTCTGAAAGGAATTATACCTCTGAAGATCAGGCCTGGGAGATTCCCAGACCCCTCATGGAGTCCATTGAAAGCAATCACAATAAATCACAACTGGACGCCATACGTGTGAGTCCTTGCTCAATTTATGTTTTTTTCCTACTTAGTCTTGCTTTGATGCCACTTCAGCCAATTCCACTGCTTTATTCATGTAACACAAGTACACTACCCAGTTTTTATGCCACTTTCGTATCCCTTTTAAAAAACAAACTGTTCCCAATAAAATCAAATAATTTTGTTTCTGTCCTCCACATTGTGTTAAATTAGAGAATGGTATTTTCTGTAATGCAGGTAGGTGTTTCTCGTAAACGACTTGTTCTCATACAGGTTTGATCTGATTCAAGTGCTCCTCATTATTTTGTTTCTACTTCATTGTGTTGTATCTTCATCTGTCATTTCCCAATACTGGCAATATCGTTGGTATTTCATGAGTCCCTGTCCTTCTACTAGTTGTTCGTCAAGTGTAGCACTAGCAAATCAACTTTATTTGATAGGATAAAGTTGGTTAATGGTTCAGAAACCTTATCCTGTTTGTTTAGTCTTTTCTTTACCATATTCTGTAGCTAGCCTAAAATGTCATATGCTTGTTCCTCAGTTTCTCTCTGACTTGATATAAACCTTTTGGCACTTAATGCTCATTTGTTGTGGCCACAAATGAGAGTGGGTAAAATTAACAGGCAATCTAATACAACCTTGAGTAATTATTAGAAATCCTTCCCCCCAGTTGGCTTTCAAAGATCCTGATCGTTAGAGATTCTGATTTTAGACTTCCATATGGTGTGTAGAATCTGACAGAATGCTTCCTTTCAGGGTCCCCCTGGAACTGGAAAAACGCAAACTATTCTTGGGCTCCTAAGTGCCATCTTACATGCAACTCCAGCAAGAGTAAATTCAAAGTAGGTATATCCCAAGAGTTTTTTCTCCCAGATTGCTGTCAATATTGATTATCTCTGCCTTCTTTGGTCATCAGTGTTTCCTAAAGATCTGATTAGGATACAGAAGCAACAGAAGAATGATACTTTATTTTTAGGGATAAAAACGTTATTCTCTTTTGATGCAGGGGCAAATTACGAGGAACTAAACAAGGACCTGAATTTCCCATTCAGGAAAAGTATGTCTTTGGTTACTTGTTCATTACTTTTCTTCTGCATCTTTTATACTCTTATCATGATTGGGGATTTCTTGCGCAGCGACTTCTTTTCTTATGTGGACATATCACGTCTGTGTGTTTTCCATAAAACATTTTTTAGGAACCTCCTGCCGAAGGACAACTAGCTACCTTGCACAACATTGATTTAGCTTCGTACTTGTAAGGAATCTTTTTATAGGTTGAAGTCTTTTCTTTTGAAACTGTAGAGTTAATGCTTTCGTTCGAAGTTTTATAAGCAAATCTGATTGGATTAGAAAATTAGGTATATAGATGTCTAATGAATGTCAGTGATCATTTAAGCACCTATCGTTAGAATAGTTAGATGAGCACTTTTGGAAGAGGAGTTGAATCCTGACCTCATTTCTCCTAGCATCTATGTGCACTCCTGGTGCAATTGGGCTAAAGGCTTTTGGCGGATTTGTGGCCCTATTACTGTCCGTTACACAAACATTTTGGATCGTATATTAGAGGAATGATATACTGTGTCCCGGATCGATCGAAAGAAATCTCAATATTTTTTCTTATTTATCACCCTGATGGTTTTGATTGGAGGGAGAAGTCAATGACTGAAATATGAAGAGAGCAGAGTTTTGGTTCAGAAAGTGAAAATGAACACCAAGGATGTAAGATAGAAATCTACTTTTGGAACAGGGAGGGAATGGTACATGTCTCCTCTTTTATTGAGGTTTTGAGAGGAGTTGCAGGGGCGAGTTTGCTTAGAGGAGCATTTGGTCAATAGGGTCGCTTACAAAAGTTACTTTGGTTTTCCCGTGAGGACACCTGCTCATGGAAAGATTTCGTGTGAACTGGTGTTCATGCTCAAAAATGGAGAGTCTGTTTCTCATCTTTCTTCCATTGTTCGCCTTTCGAAAAGTAGTGAACTTTTGATTTTTTTTCCATGTTTGGGGATGCTTGTGTGAAACAAGGTAATGTGGCGAGGGAACTAGGAAGCTGGAGGTGGGCCATGCTGGGAGTAGGAAGGCGTGGATGCTTGCCGCTCTTTGTCTTATCGGGATGATTCAGGCGGAGTAGAAGAAAAGAAATTTCCTGGCAGGAGTCCATTCTTAGGCTTGGGAGTCACTTTTTTCCTTTTCTGCTCTGTTGAGAGTCGGGAAAGGTACAAAGATTCATTTGTGGATTTTTTTAGATTTCTTGCGATAGTAGTCTTGAGGGGCCTTTTTGTTTATTGGCCATTGCTTTTGTAGGTATTGTTTGATCTGCCATGTACTAGGGTAGCATCCCCTTGACACCTCTTTAATTTACAATAGTATACATAGCAGTACAAATCTGGAAAAAAAGAGACAAGGGTGTCCATTGTTTTCCTGATAACAAAAGAGAGAATAGTGAGAGAAGGGACATAGTCGTGTTATTTACAAACCTTCATCTTTTCCTTCTAATATGAAGAGAAACTAGCAGACGTGATTGAATGAAACTTTTGTACATAAGTCCCCTAGTTGACATACTTGATACTCCCCGAGTCAAATTGTAAGCACTACTAATCCTTATTTAGGACAATGACATTGTTTGAATAAGTATGACACACCAATGTCTTGAAGACACTCGTTTGGCAGTAGATACCACTCAAGCTACCACTTGGTTCTTTTCTCTTCGTATTTTCACGAGCTTTGAAGAGCTTGAGGCTTAAAGAGTATTCAAATCCATCTAGGGACAAGAATATTGGCTATCAGATCCCCAAGTGAGAAGCCTGCCCTTCTTCTTCTTCTTCTTAAATAGTATTGTCTTCATCATATTAGAAGGAAAAAGATGTAGGTTTGTAAATAACATGACTTTGTCACTTCTCTCTTTTGTAAATCTTACTCAAACAACCATTAGATAGAAAAATGTTGGACAGTTATCCGTACAAAGAGTAACTCCAATCCACTAAATAAAGAGCCACTTACAGTTATTATCAGGAAAAAATGGACACTGTCTTCTTCTTCTTATCAACCGGATGCCTGAGTGAGAAGACTTGGCTTGCAAGTAATCGATTTGCCTTCTTCTTCTTCTTCCTGTCACTAAGATCTGATCCTTAAATCTGCACTCTTAAAGGGAAAAAAATGAATAAATGAAAAGAATAACTGATCTATGAAGTCTCAGTAATATATCCATCTGATTTCCAGATATTTATGTAGCAGTTTGGGCTTCCTTCTACTGCTCAATTAGATGCTTACTTTTGTTTTTTCATTTATATGGTCACTAAGATGTGTTCCACAAAATCTGAGTAACACATTGCCACATTGGTCACCCATGATTAATTCCAATGGTGAATTAATTTTTCGGTATATATTATAATCGAGTGGGGCAGGGCAGAATTCCCAAGTATTAGTTGGATTTTGGTTTGGGGCAGGGTTCCTCTTCGGCGGTATAGGGTGAGGATGAGAAGTCCCCATCTCAAGTTGCAACCCAACGATCCACCATTGGCAGGTTTGCCAAAACCCAAGACCTGAGGTTAAACTAGGGACACAAACTATGTGTGCACGGCATATTCTTTGGCAAATGTCAGCTGTCATCATATTCATTATAAAACCATGGCCATAAACTTCCATAAATTATATGGTTCAATTTTCCGTTTCCATTGTGATTGACCAAATTTGGACTTTTTAGTCCAATCTGGTTTAGTTAACAATATGTACTCAATCCTCTATTCATAAAACTACTACATTCGTGTCCGGTTCTTGTTGTGGATATATGACATCAATTCGAAATTAAATGTTTGATGAGCTCCGTGACAACTTCAAGCTTCTAAAGTTGTACTTTTAACACTTTCACACTTTGATTGGGGTGTTTTGGCAGATACAACCACTGGGAGAAAGCGTCTCCATGGTTAAGTGGTACCAATCCCAGAGATGCAAAGATGCCCGAAAATGGTGATGACGGGTTTTTCCCCACCTCCGGCAATGAGCTGGTATGTTTCAGTATGTTTCAGTTTGCCTTCCTGTAATATTGAATGCTGATTACGAACATCTTATAACTTCAGACTGTTGTGTAGAAACCAGAAGTGGTTAATTCCAGTCGCAAGTATCGTGTCCGCGTTCTGGTATGTGCTCCATCAAACTCTGCTCTTGATGAGATTGTGTTGCGCCTACTAAACACTGGTACAAATTCTGTCTAATTCGTATCATCCTGCTTTCTGTGATTTAATTTACTTTTATTCTTGAGTACCATGTGGCTCAATGCAGTTTGGTTTTTTCCATATTGTTTCTTTGTGTCTCTCTCTCTCTCTCTGATGGAAATGTCTAACATTGTATTAGCTTAACGTTTAGAAAGCAAAATAGACGGTGAAAAAATACCACTGGAAATTGAAGCTTTTTGGCTGTAAAGAAATGTGCGGATAAATTTAGTTGATCCTTGAGTAGATTAGGGATTGCCTCGCGTGTAAATGTTTTTGTCAGTCAAAAACTTCCAAAAGCAACCATATCTTTAAGATAGATGGAGTGAGAGATATATGCTCCCATCAAGTGCCTTGAGGTTCAATTGCCGTTTCGGAGTTGGATTTGGAATACGTCGACATTTCTCGAAAGCAAGCACTAATTTCAAAGAGTCAATGCAGTTTGGTGGAGAAACCATAAATCTATTTTGTCATTTCATCATGTGGGGTAATTATAAAATTGAGTTTCATTGAAATTTTTCTGACCAGTGTGATGGAGCTTCTTGAGGAATGTGTATTGAGTTGAAATTTTGCTACATGCGTATTCCCCTAGTGTCAGAATGAAGGCTGGATATTTATTATTGGGTTCCAAAGAGGTAAAGACTACAAAGTTATAGCAATACACGAATATACATAGTATTCTTGTGAACCATTAGGGTCTAGATATTAGCCTCTTGTGTAATAATTGGGCCTTCATAATGATCACTACAAGGTTTGGTTAGATAATCCATGCTGCTCATTGGTTGTATTCAGTGCCGCAAGGGAAAAATTCATCTTATGCAAATATCAGGTTGTAATAACAATTGACCCCAACATCAATATATTTGCATGGCTCGTTTAAGGTTGAGGAGTTTAGAAATAAATCACCAAGTACAGCTATTCAAGGTTCTCCTATTTTACTTGTGTGAACTGTAGTGGTGCTAAAAGAAAACTTGCTTTTGCCAGATTTTTCTTTTGGGGCCGAACGATCGCTAGTTTTATAAACAAGTGTTTGTGGTCCCCCTTAGAGCATCAGCATCACACTCACTTCTTCCCTTCTGACGCCATTGTAACGAGCCAAGGGACGAAAATGTAGTACATCAGTCTCGCTTTTGTTCGGTCAAATACAAAACTGCTACAGTTCCTCGCCTTTGGTAGGGAGCCACAACTCATAGGCTAACCTATATTTTAATATTTTTTCCCCGACTGTCTTTGCTTCTTTGCTCCAAATAGGGTCCTCACGCCACTTGATTCTCAGGCAGTTCGTATTTTTCTTGCACCACATAATAAAGAAATGAATTACATTTAAACTAAAGAGCCTGATGCATTGGGTAGTAAAAAAGTGACTAGGCAAAATAATAAAGGTGACTTCTTGAGCTATAATTTGACTTAAATTTGTTGAGGCTGGTGTGGATGCTCTTAGTCTCCATGTTGGTGAGATGTTGCAGTGTTTTTTTTGGATAACGCAACCTAAGTTTGTTAAATATTTTTCTGTTTAAAATTTAAATAATGGATTATTCTATCCTCTGCGCAAAGGGTGTAGGATAATAGGTCAAAGGTGCATTGATATCTGAGAAACGTGTATTGATATTGATACTTGTGAAAGGGTATTAATATCCGTGAGATATGCATTGATATCTGAACTTGTTTGGAATTATTGACGTATTATCCTCCGCTTAGTGTGCGGAGGTCAGCAAAACCGTTAAATAATGTAATGAATACTTACTCCATCCTTTAATGTTTTCCCTATTCCATTTTGATGTCCAAAATATTAATCCTTTAAAAAGCCAAAAGTAAGTGTTTAGATTTCTAAAACTAACATTCATAAGATATCAAAATCTGACTTGTTAAGGGGACATGCATGTCACCTTGAAAGGCCTAAATGGACTAAACAAGAAAGGACGGATGGAGTAAAACTCTTTCTGTTAAGGGAAACTTGACACATTGTGTGATCAGAGTTGCATTTGCTTGGATGTGCAGCATTGCTGCACCAGAGAATTAAACAATTCCAGTATGGGTACTCATCGCTGTTTTTCTGATATTCTCAGGTATACGTGACGAAAATAACCGTGCATACAACCCTAAAATCGTGCGTATCGGTCTCAAACCGCATCATTCTGTCCAGACAGTCTCCATGGATTACCTTGTATGTCCCCATTAATCAGACTCATTCAATTGATGGGATTAGCTCATAACCTTCGCCATTTCCGTTACATTTCATTCGATGGAGAATAAAATACTTGAGAGATTTGATTGGCATTTTTAGGTGGAGCAAAAACTTGCCGGCGTAGATTTTCAGACCAGCGATAAGCACAAACATGGAGGGTCAGGAAGGGAGAGAGATAGTATTCGTGCTTCTATTCTGGATGAAGCAGCGATTGTACGTAATATCAATGATGTGCTGAACTTTGAATCAAATTTCTTAACTGTCTTGTAATCCCCTCTATAATGGCAGGTTTTCTCCACTCTCAGTTTCAGCGGTTCAGTTCTTTTCAGTAAATTAAATCGCGGTTTTGATGTTGTTATAATAGATGAAGCTGCCCAAGCTGTATGTTCCTTTATGCCATCTGATGTTTTTTTCTGCTATTACATTTTATTGATGTTATGATGCCTCCTGCATCATGTATACCGTTTGGTTACTAAGCTTAATATGCTGGTTTAATTACCATATTATACGCTATAATGCTGGGCATTCGATTATTAACAGGTGGAACCAGCTACCCTCGTTCCATTGGCCAATGGATGCAAGCAACTATTTCTGGTAAATATCGTACTTATTTAGGGTTAGTTCTAATGAAAATCATGTCTTGCATTTACTTAGGGGTCTAAACGAGTGCACTTCACAAAGGGGTGCAAACGAGCTGGACCCCTGTTAGGTTCGCAATCAATTCAGTAAGGTATTGGTCTGGCTTGAGTTCGGCGACAATTGAGCTCGAGTGCCGCTCGTATAACATTTTTGAAGCTTGGGCTCAGCTCTTTAAACTCAAACAAGCCAAACTGAGGCGAATTTAGGTTCAAATTCAGTTCGTCAATACCATTCATGAAGCAGATCAATATTACCTAAGATATGGAGAAAAATAAGACCAAGAGCCTGACTACCTGAAATTAAAGAAAGAAAACCAAAAAAAAAATCCACGAAGAACATGACCAAAAGAAACCTGCCACCATTCTTTGCTCCAACAAAACCACACCACAAAAGATCACATGAAAATACATTGTCCAGTATGCAAAACAGTTCAATTTGGGGTAAACCCTAACTGGTTGAAGAAGAAGAGATGACGGAAAAGAAGAGACGGACGCAGTGTGACATCAGTGACGAAGAAGAGGTCATAGCGACGAAGAGAGGCGGTGTGGGGACAAAAAAGAAGCAGTGTGAAGGAGGCTATGAAGAGGAGTGGAGTTCAATGTGGGATACACTCTAACTGATTGTGTGTAGGTGAACTGATCGTGTAAATGTTTAAAAATAGAAATATTACTATATGCACCCCTTCAAATTTTAATATTAATCAATAGATCCCAAGAATTATTAATTACATTTTACCTGCAAGTTTGCTAGCCTAACCGAGCCGAATATTGCTAGGGTCTGGCTCGGCTCCTTTATTAAACGAGCCTAAAATTGAGGCCCAAGTGCCTTAATTATCTCTCTGAATCAACCAACTAGAACTGACAACCGTCTTGTCCTCCACATGGAATAAACCGTAGTGTCCTTGTATATGAAAATGGTCAGATCTGTAACCTATGCAGGTTAAATGTTAAAGAGATGAGTGTTAATTGTTAGTTTCTGAAATATGCTCAAGTGAATTTACTTGCTGACTATTTTTCCCTTTTTGCATGGGTTTTGTACTCCAATGTTACAATTTAGTTGAAAAAGTAGTAGAGAACTAGAACACCTTCGCTTGGTTTCCTCTCAGAAATATATTCTTTAAAATTTTTGACTGTTTCGTCATTTGTCATTCGTGTTTTTTTTTTTTTTGTCTTTAGTGATTTTTTTATCAAGTTATTTATTTAGTTTTTTACTTTTTGGATGTATCTATACCTCTATTCAAAAAGTAAAAGAGTTAATTAAAATGTTAAAAAAATCAACTAAAGATGAAAAAATACGCAAACCTATAAAAAAATTATTCAAAAAATATATTTGAAAACTGCCAATCAAACAAAGTGAACATCTTCGTGGATTGGTTTGTTGATGTAATTAGATGCAGTCAGCTATTGGACTTGCAACTTACAAAAGGAAACTCTGACCATGGTTCACATTGATATAGACTAACAAGTAACAACCTACTTTGAACCTTGAAACTTTGGTGTTGGGCACTTTTAACTGCATCAAAGACGGGAATGGAAGATCAGTATACTGTCACTTTAATCAAGTGATGATGTTTGTAAAAGCATGATTTTGTATAAACACAACTTAGAATTGTTAAAAACACTTTAATCAATTGATCATGTTTGTAAAAGCACGATTTTTGTATAGACACAACTTATAATTGTTAAAAGTATTTTGGTTTTTTGGATATGACTATCATAATGAACTAGGTCATATGTTACCAAGATTTTGATTTCTGACATCACTTCCTGTTTATTTGCCTAGACTAGAGTGGTGTCGTTTTCAACTTCCTCTCTAGTTCTGTACTTCTGTATTTATGTCCTTCCTGTAGGTTGGTGATCCGGTTCAACTTCCAGCAACTGTAATTTCTCCCATTGCTGAGAAATTTGGGTAAGAATATCATGTGGGTGACGATGGCTCAGTTTCAACTCTGTAGCTCAATACATTTCATGCTGTTGATTTTGTGCTATTTGTAACGTTGGCATTATAGGTATGGAATGAGCCTGTTCAAGAGATTCCAGAGAGCCGGCTATCAAGTATCGATGCTGAAGACCCAATACCGCATGCATCCTGAGGTCAGTCGAAGTTCACTTATGATCTGTGGGTAGGGGCCGTAGGGCTGTAAACAAACAGAACCGCTCGCGAGTGGCTCGAGGCTCGGCTCGGCTCGAGATGAGCTCGTTCAAGCTCAACTTGAGACTTAAATGAACAAGCTTGAGCTAGAATACTTGGCTCATTTCAAAAACGAGCCGAGCTAATAAAAGTTTGGCTCGAGTTGGCTTGCGAGCCGAGAACATTATAATATATTAATTAATTACTCATTATTAATATTAGTAATTATTGACATATAATAAGCCTCCTAACAGATATTAGGCTTGCTGAAATCACAAAGTGCAAAGGTGCTTTCACTGCTTTATAGATTTGGTGGATGGCTCTTGAGTTTTGGATTTCCAATGTGGGATTTGTTCAAATGGGAAACAAGCGTTCTTCTCCTTTAGGCTTTAGTCCCACATTGTTTGGTTTCCCACATGAGAAAGTCAGATTTCGATTAAAAGAAGAGCTCATCCTCCCCAACTCAGACCACGTCCCTTGCTCGTGACATTGTAACTGAGCCAGAGCGAGCCGAGATCGAGCCGTCCGATAATTTCTCGAGTTGAGCTCGAGCCAAGTTTTGGTAGCTCATTTCAAGTTCGAGCCGACTCCATTTTTGGTGGCCGAGCCCAAGCACTTCAAAGCTCGGCCCGTTTACACCCCTATCTGTGGGTGAGTTGGATCAGACTCTTGATGGGTCAACACAAAAGCAGCAGCAACTGTTAGCTAGCTACGTAGAAAAAATGCTGGGAAAGTACCCAGGAAAATGGTGTGGACCAATTTGTCTCTAGTGAACCTTTATCTGTTTCTGGCAATACACATTATTGCAAGGAAAAAAGATATGGATCAAATTTGAGAGAAGTCCACTAAAGACAACACTACCAAAATTGAGTTGGAAATTTTAGCTATTTTTGTTGTCTTTAGTTCAGTGAACTCTTTTAAATCCATTTTCTTTACCGTTCCGGTTCCTCTCCTCAAATCCAATCGGAAGAAGTAGAAATTTATGATGAGAAGATGAACAAAGATTAGGAAAGAAAAAACATTGGGGAAAAGGGTAGTGAATATACACCACCCTTTACCATCCACACTCCCTATTTTACCATCCACACTTTTTCCTCTCTACTCGTGAATATACACTACTATCCTTTCATTGGTTGATTTTCCACAGACGAATGGGTAATGTAGTAAATTAACATGGATGACCGACAAAAAAGGAAGTTTGGATGGTGATAAGGGGATTGTGAGAATAATTCCCACCGGAAACTAACTTGTTAAGTGGAACCAAATATGCGCCTTTTAGGATCTTACTGTCCATACCGATATGCCATCGTTCTTTATTAGAATGTTCTCACAGAGTGGTTCTATTCCATTTATCATGCAGATAAGAAGCTTTCCTTCACGAGAATTCTATGATGGGGAACTGGAGGACGGGCCAGATGTTGTAAACCAGACAAAACGTTCATGGCACGACTACCGTTGCTTTGGACCGTTTTGCTTCTTTGATATACACGAGGGGAAAGAGTCCCAACCCTCGGGCAGTGGTTCTTGGGTTAATGAAGACGAGGTTGATTTTGTTCTTGCCATGTATCATAAAATGGTGACTAGGTATCCGGAGCTTAAATCAAGTTCTCGGCTTGCAATTATATCTCCTTATAGGCACCAAGTTAAGATCTTCCGTGATCGCTTTCGGAGTACTTTTGGAGTAGAGTCGGACAAAGTGGTGGACATTAACACTGTGGATGGGTTCCAGGTGGAGTATTGCTTTTCCTTTTTCCAAACCACTTCCATGGATGTAAATTTGATTCCTATGAAATTATCCAAGTGACTGCTTGCTTGGCCGTGACACTTTTGAGAACCACTTGCATGCATGCACTTTTTTTCTTTTATTGTTGTTAAGCTTTGATACTCCTCAACCCCTTACCACCAGGCACCAACACATAAAGTGTTTGTACTGGATGATTTTCTCTTCAACCTAATTCCTTTCCAAAAAATGAGGAAATCGCTCCCTGTTTGGTTGCTGTTTCAGATACAGTGTTCCTCCTACATTTTGCAGAAAACTGTTCTGTTGAACACAAAAACTAATCACTTTTGGTGTTGTGTTTCGTCTCGGCAGATACGGTTTTTTAGCATTTTTTTTTGGTGATTTATCAAAAATGGGTTCTTTTCTGAAAAATTTCCTAGTATGAACAAGTTTCTAAATCCATCGACCAAACGAGTTTTCTAGTCTGGAAAACTGATTCTGAAACAACTAAAGTTCAGTCACTTAGTTGAAATGAATGGAGATCGTTGTGGGATTCTGAAGTGCATCTTAGTACAGTTTCTTTAATTTTATGCTATCCATTAGATCTATACAGCATGTAATCTCGTTTCCTTCATTTCAGGGACGAGAAAAGGATGTCGCAATCTTTTCATGTGTTAGGGCAAGCAAAGAGAAGAGCATTGGGTTTGTGGCTGATTTTCGCAGAATGAATGTTGGGATAACCAGAGCAAGGTCTTCTGTCCTGGTATGCTTTTTCGATGAAGTTTGTATGGCAGTCTCACAACCATGGTTATGTGGCCCTATATCTGAGCTTGTTTTTCGGACTGCTTTGCAGTGTGTCATTTGAGCTGCAATGTGCATGTGCTCGTGTCTAGATGATCGGTAGTTTTGGTTCATTCCTATATTATGTGATGAAATTGCTTGAATGCCTTCAGGCTTTGAATGAAATTTGCCGTGTTAAAAAAAAATGGTTATAGGAACTTACACACATACTCTGTACTTTATCTAGGTTGTGGGTTCTGCATCAACTTTGAAGAAAGATAAGCACTGGCAAAGCCTAGTGGAGAGTGCTGAGCAGAGAAATTCTCTCTTCAAGGTGAGGTCCAATTTAAAGCTGAGCATTTTACCCTACAATGCCAAATTCTGAATTCCTGGATTAGGCTTTTTGATCAACAACATTCCAGTAGAAATGGGAAAATGGCATTCAGAATTCCCTTTTAGCCTCTTGCATTCTGAAAAATCTTTGGTAAAACAATGATACTGTGGCATCACTAGTTAGTGGTATTACCATCCAATAATAGAAAAACTTTAATAATGGTGAACCCCGTTGTTTAAATGTTACTAACGGGACCAACACAATCCACCGAGTACTACAATTTCTATTTGGGGGTATACTATTCGTATATGGTGGTTTGTTGCGGGAGAGGACACCGGATATGTGCCCACTAATTATGTTGTATCACTGTTGTATTGAGTTTTTCTCCTTACAGTCTCCTTGCGAGACGTAAGACAATCGAGAAACCCTGAGTGCAAAAATTAAGGGGAATGTGAATGCCATCTCCGTTTCAGCACACGATTATTCTAAAATCTTAGATTTACCCTTTCCAGCATATCCTAAAATGATTTGCATGTGCTTGATTATTTTGTGCAGGTTTCCAAGCCCTACAGGGAGTTTTTCAGCGACGAGAACATCAAATCCATGGCGGTGAAGGTTCTTATGCCAGAAAAGACAGAAGCTCCATCTGACGAAATGGAAGTTCAGGCAGCCGTGCCTATCTATGGTAACTCAGGTGACATGGACCAGGAGCCTGCCGATGACCCCTACGGCGATGGCGATGGCGATGCAGATGGGTACGATATGGGTGATGGCGAAGACTAAATCCAATTTTGTCGACAATCAAATCATCTGGTGGGCTGCTAATTGGCAATCAATTAAAGAAATTATGGTAACGATCATGATAGATCTTCTGTTTGTTGGATTTCCCATGGTTGCAAGCTCTGTAGACTGTGGAACAGATGTATTTATCTGAACAACGAGCAAAATGCCAATTCTATTTTAGGCTTCTTGCTGTCTGTCCAAGAAGTTGGCCTTTTAATCCAAGACTTTTCAACTATAGTGCTTTTTGTCCGTTTCCTTGTAATTTCTTCATCTTGGCTTGAAGAATCGAAAGTACCGTTAGAATTACCATTGACATCGGATCAAAAAAAAAATACTATTGACAAGAAACTATAGTCTCTGTTTGGAAAAGTTTTTGTTTCCAGTTTATTGCTCTTGTTTTATTTACTTTTTCAAAGGGGCATCATATGTTCTCGTGTGGGGTCGAGATTCTATCCCACATTTTAGCTTATCAGACTTCCAATGTGGTCACCCATCCCAAGATTATTTCAAGGCGAACATGCTTAACTGCGAAGTTTCAACGGGCTTTAGTGCCTTTACAGCTTGAAAGGCCTTGTATAAGGTAGGGTATTCATCTATTATTTATAGCATACAGCTGATACTTTACCAAGGGATGTGGGACCACCCCGGCTGACCTCTCTGGTTATCGGCCAGATAGCTCCCGCACGGGTCTCAACCGCCCTCAGGCCGGTCAACCACTACCTGGAACTCCCAGGAGTGAGGCGTCATAATCTCTCCCACTTTAGGAACACACGTCCTCGGGTGGGGTCAAGATTCTGTCTCACATTTCCGGTTGGTGCAGGCTATATAACGACCAACTCTCACCCTGTTCAATATTGTCCGCTTTGAACACTAAATCCCATTAGACTTCTTAGGGTGAGCACACTTAACTACGAAGTTTCAATGGGCTATGGTACCCAAAAAGTACTACTATAAACTTGAAATTTCAATATGTTTTTATATACTTTATATCTGTATGATCTTAATTATGGACAAAATTAAAATTTTGTATGCAATTCGAGATCTATATGAGAGCATAAATATCGAATATTTTTACTCATTATGGCTTGTGAATAAGTTCGAGTTTGAGTCAAATCTAGACAAGCTCAGCAAATTTCATTGAGCTCGAGCTCAAATCAAGTTCATTTAAAAACTTAAAGAACGAACTTGAACTTTCTAAAACTCAACTCAATTCGGCTCGTTTGCAACCTTACTGGCGCTCCTACGTTCACATATCCTCATAGTTTCCCATAATATAGTTTATGTCCAATAGACTCTATTGATAATTTTTCTTAAATGTTTGGCTTCAATTTTACAGGTAATGATTTAGAACATTTGTAACAAATTAAAATGCACTTTTTTTTTTTTTTTGATCCGAATTAAAATGCACTTCAAATCATCAAAATTTCCTTTGAACATTTGGGCTGGACTCGTGCTTAATCAGACCATTGGGCCATCAACACGGCAACCCACCATTTTATAAACTATCCGGCCCGGCCCATTTATCGTGAAGCTGCAACCGTAGGATACAGCGATATTTCATCTAGACCGTCGAAATTGTCGGTTTGTCGAGTATATAAACGGATACAGCGTACTCGTGTTTTTCATCTCTCTCGTCAGAAAGCTAGGGTTATCTATCAGACTCGCGATAGAGGGATACTAACTCCTAAGGTACGTTGTTCATGTCGTAATTGGGCGCATAATTGATTCAACTAGGGTTTATTAGAGATTATGCGCCTCTTAATTTTGCTATTTCAATCTCAAATTTCTCTCTCTGTACCAATTTATCGATGTGAATTTGTGAATATGTTTATGGATTGCTGTGTCATAGATGTGCATGTGCATGTGTATACGAATATCAGTGTCACTACCTCCATCCTAAAATATTTATCCCGTCTGCAAATCGAGGACTTAAAAAAATTCTCACTTTTTTCGTAACTCACGGACACTGATATATCTAGTAAAATTTTGAATTTTTCTTGAAAGAAAAAACTCTATTATTTATAAGTTCTCGTTTTTGCTGACTGGAAAAACATTTTGAGATTGAGGGAGTATGTTTCTTGATTGGTGTACTCTGAGGGTGATTTTGATCCTTAATCTTGGTGATCAAGCTACATAACGTGTAATTGGGCTCCAAATACTCAAATAGGAGTTCCGCTTGATGTGTTTTTGAAAAATTAGTTCGTTAGATGAATTTATATAGGTTGTTGGTCTTTCGTTCTGTTTTCTCGTAGATTTTTACCAATTTCTTTGTTTTTTGGTACATGTACTCCTTACACGCTTTAAAAGCAAACAAAATGACACAAATTTATAAAAACTTTACTAAGAATACCAAAATTAGACAACTTTGACTTGACATATTTAGTTTTCAAATTTTAATTTTGTATTTATTGTTCTTTTAAGTGAATTGGTTTGGATTTTTTTTCTGGATTACTTCAGTTCTTACTTCTTAGCAAATACTTGACAAAGTTCTAAAAAAGTTCACTAAAGACAGAGATATCAGATATGAATCACGAAGCATTTAGTTATTCTAGTTGCTGTTCGAGAGTATTTTTTGATAATGGCTTTTGTGGTTAATATCCCTGCTAATGTTGAAGATGTTAGTTAGGTAAAATCATATTTTTTGCCCAACCTCCCTTGAAGATTCTAGGATTTGAGCATTTCCACTCGCACATGCGTTGTAAGTCTGTGATTCCCTTGATAATTAGCTCCTTTTGAAGATTATTTGTTGGGGGAATGACTTACTTGAATATGAGCCTTTAGTTATTGACTCTTGATTGGCTTTGTGTTATAGAAATGTTCTGCTTAGGGGCGTATTTGAAAGCTGAATAAACCGCTAAAGCGATCCGAGCCAGATTGAACTGTCTTATGTGGGTTGGTTCTTTGGTTTAGTAGTCTGGTTACGTTTCCGAAAAAATATAAAAGCGGATATTTGCGGATAGTTTTGGTTTGGCTTATTGGTTTCATAAGAGTCACGGTTAGAACTAAACCGGACCAGTTTAATCCCTAGATCAACATATATATCACTGTGAATCTATTTGAGGTTAAAAACTTGGTTGCCTCAAACAAATGGTCCAGTTTGTTCTGAGACAGTATTTTTCTCTCGATCAATTTGGCTTCGCGTTTTGAGACTGTTTTTGTTTGTTTTGTTAGCTATTTTGTAGGTATTTGTAATCCATTTTTGTGAGCTCTTTAAGTGGTGGTAGTCTGGTAGATAATAACCACTTTGTGGACTGATGTTTGTTTTTTGTGTCAATGAAATTGCTAAAACTATTCATAGATTTCTACATAACCTTGAAATCCAGTAACCGAACCTCTTTGGGCGTTGTGCACACCTAGTTATTTTGTGAGTACTGATGTTTTTGGCAAACTTAATTTTGGAGTCATTTTCAGGTTACGTGATTGATACTTGTTATTGTTGCTGGTAACAGGATATTGTTGTGGATTGAAAATGCCTCGTTATGATGATCGACATGGTAACACTCGTCTTTATGTTGGTCACTTGTCTTCAAGGACGCGTTCGCGTGACTTGGAGGGGCTCTTCAGCAGATATGGGAGGTAAGCAAATATATCACTTCGACTTTCAGGTGGTGTTAGCTGAAATTACTCATTGTTTGCTACTTGATAATATACTTTTCTCTCGTTTGAAACCTGTTGTCATTTGTTTATGTACCTTACTTTTTTTTACTAGTTTTAGTAAATCCTGCATGGATCGTAGCATAACAACCCTTCTTCCTTTCATTTTTATTTTGGGGGTGTAAATGTAATTACTTCAGAATATTACATACTTCCACCAAAAACCCATAAAAAGGAGTGTTTTGAAACTATGGAGTGGAATATGAAGAAGTATTTTTGCCAGCAAACTATCCTTTTCTTCCGTTTGTATGAATCAAATAATTCACATGTCTTGAGGCCTTTGAGTGTCAAATACCAGCATAAGGTGGTACATGGGTCATTAATTCATGGATTTTATGGCTCATGATATTTTGACATCAGTCACTGTTTAATCCAAAACTGCTGCACTGGTGCATGGTTGCCTAGTATTACATGTTGGAGACATTTAGTCATTTGCCAAGCCAAGCTAGTTTTTTTTTGTGCTTGGATTTATGTGAAGTTTTCATCATGTTATCTCTGAAGGAATATTGCACCCTCAGGTGTCCTTTTTATAACTTGAATGATCTTGTTGAAGGTTTCTGGGCGTTTCCCTAACCTGGTGGTCAATGGTGGGAGGGTGGTCCTGGTGGAATTTCTTGCCGAATGTCTAGGAGACTTTGACGATTCTTTCTGTAGTCTTATTGCGTGTTTTTATGGAATTGGCAACAATCTCAAACTGGTGTTTAGTTCGTCTTGAGGGGCGAAGTGTCATACACTTCAGTACTTAATGATGGCCTTACTGTTTTGGCAACCATTTCCGCAGAGTACGAGATGTGGATATGAAGCACGACTATGCCTTTGTTGTATGTACAAGCCCTTGACTCTAACTTATTGCTTTTGATTGTACTTAAGGACATAGCTTTCTTAATGTTTGGAGAATGTTGGGTTTCCTTCTTTTGTTTTTGCTTGCCCTCAACTTCTTTCAACAGGAATTTAGTGACCCCCGAGATGCTGATGATGCAAGATATGGATTGAATGGGAGGAGATTTGATGGAACTCACATCGTTGTTGAATTTGCAAAGGGAGTAAGTTGGAACTACATGGCTTTTTCTTTATGCTTTTGAAGTTCGCATCAGTATCAGGTCATAATCTTTTCAATGTGCTTGATTTTTTGGTGTGTTTTTTTGTGCTTCATAAATCTTTATTTTCACTTCTTGGATGATGGGATTGATGTCATAAATGTTCCCCCTTTATTTATGGTTTTGTTGTTATCAAAACCATTATCTTTTACCTCTAGTTCATGACTGGTATGTGGCAATTCTCTAGTCTGTGAGCTATGTCTATGTTGGTGTTACCTTGTAAGCTTGGACTTTTGGTGATTTTGTCATACTTATGTAATGAAACTGCGCGTAACTGATCCTTTTAATGTAGGTGCCACGCGGTTCAAGAGAATATCTGGGCAGAGGTCCTCCTCCTGGATCTGGAAGGTGTTTCAACTGCGGCCTTGACGGTCACTGGGCTCGAGATTGCAAAGCTGGAGACTGGAAGAACAAATGTTACCGCTGTGGTGATAGGGGCCACATAGAGAGAAATTGCCAGAATAGTCCCAAAAAGCTCAAGTACTTGAGGATTTTCTGATTCTTCTTCTTATGTTACTTATTGTATAGCATTTTAGATTAGTACCTTGTCATCGCTTTCAGTCATTTAGTGAATTAATAATTTGGTCGTATTACAGACGTGGACGGAGTTACTCACGATCGCCCTCTCCTCGTCGCGGTAGAAGTCGAAGCTACAGTCGAAGCCGTAGCTACAGGTTAGTTTTTACCTCTTTGGTGCAGTGTTTATGATAGGTTTAGTTATCATGTCCACTGCCTATATTTTGCGCTTTGTAGTCGAAACTTGAAAGAGGCAAGTGAATGGTTCATGATGATGTTTTTACGGGATGAGTATAACCATTTCTAAATAACTACATATTGTTTGGAACCCTTCTTGCTGTAAGAGCATCTCCAACCCTTAAATATGTGCTCAAACTCAAATATTTGTAATCCTCCCTCATCTGTTCCCTCCACTTCTTGACTTAAACCTATACCAGATTGAGTTCTACTGGAATCAAGTGGCACTCATCTTCTGAAGGCCATTTTCTGTCTTCCAAATTCACAATTCTGCCCTTAATAAAGTACTTATGCTTAAAATTGAGTTTTTCCATTGGAGTGCTTCATATCAAATTACGTTTTTACTCAAGCTTGAGTAATAGTTTGAGTGAGGGTCGGAGATGGTCTAACAACTATGTTATCGGTTTCATTTAACGAGGGAGGAGTTCCTCTTTTTAATATACTAGCATTGAGCACGTGCTCAATGTTGGTTGTCATATATTGGCAAAATCTTCTATCAAATTAATTTTTTTGTCAAGATTACTCATTAACAGATTCTTATTGAAGACATTAGACACACATTAATATATGTTGATGATAAACAAGTAATCATAGAGATTCACAACTTTATCATTGATAAGCTTCATTTGTGTATGTATCAAAATTGCCCAATCACCTTCGTTAGTTGACTCCATGTTTTGGAAGGCTTTTTGCCAAACAATCTATTATAGGTTTTATGGTACTATTTCTGTTGATTATAACTGTCAATCTTTCCTATTAATGTCAATGTTCAACCATATCTTTCATATTTTTCCCCCATACAGTAGCATATAAAATATTTCAGTGGCCAGAATTGCTCCATCATTAATACGACTTTTGGTATTTATCATGTTTAAACTTTTAATCGGTCAGTTATAGTGTTCGCCGAGTAAAATACCTTGGGCTCTGGTATTTTTATATGATATTGTGGCTTAAACTTCAATAGTGATCCCTACGTGTTCTCTCAATAAGTACATGTTAAACAAACTAAACATCAAATTTGAATGCATTTTACGGGTCCCGAGTAATAAATGTCCAACATGCAGTGCAAAGTCTAGAAGCCTGATGAACAAAAAATGGTGGCTAGAGACGACGTACGTTATTTTGTGGCTGTAGGGTGTTTGGGTAATAACTTAGGAAGAGGAGGGTGTAAAGTTAGGCACCGCCTTCTCTCGGCTGACTCGAAATCACAACTTGAAGCGCTTAGTCGGCGAGGGGCACAAATTTCTTTGCAAGGGCGCCAAGAACTTCTGCTTGCTGCAAAGTTTTGAGCGGTCATTCCATTAGCCAATTGGATATGAATTCGGTAGGTATATATGAGGAAGAAAGGGGTGGTTGTGCTGTTTCATTTGTTTGGAACTTGGGTACGGTTGTAATTTAGGAAAACAATGGTCACAGACGTAATTTCAGCAAGTGAAAAGGTGGTGTCCAAGAACTGCTTGCAACTACCTCTTTTAATATAGGTATAGATTCCTTGCAACTACCAAGAGCTGCTTGCAACTCCCTCTTTTAATATAGGTATAGACTAGTGCGTGCTCAATTTTGGTTAGAATCAATCGTCAATAGCTTTACTTTTCATATAGGTATAGACTAGCGCGTGCTCAATATTAGTTAGAGTCAATCGTCAATAGCTTTTGATAAAAAGTATCACACACATGATTGTGCTATCGGATTATAATTATGAATTATGTGATTACCAATTTGTCCGCAATAATATCTTGATATGGCATATTTTCTCAAAAAATTCCAACCTATTTATTTAAACAGTTACATTTTGTTGTCAGCCAATCACGATCTCCACGAAGGGAACATGGAGAGAAACGACCAAGGAGCTACAGTAGAAGCCCTGAGCCGAGTAGGGGAACTCCACCTCCTTCAAAAGCAAGGAAGCGCAGCCCAACACCTGAGGAGGTGGAAGATGTTGTCAGCGGAGAGAGGAATAGCCCTTCTCCTAATGGAGAGAGGCTAGCAAGTGAGAGCCCCCGAGCAAATAGCGGAAGCCCTGAAAGGGATAGTCCTGCTGCTGCTGGGGGGTATCAGAGCCCTGAAAGAGAGAGTCCTGATGGTGAGAGGTATGAGAGTCCTGAACGGGATAATAGTCCGGCTGCTGCTGGAAGGTATCATAGCCCATCTGAAGCTAATGGCCACGGCCACAGCCGCAGCCCTAGCCCTCGGGATGACCACAGCCCTGTTGATGGTGATGAAGACGATGACGATGATAACCGCCGTTCCCCAAGAGGGAGTGAATCCCCTTAATTCGTGTACGTTAAGCTTTTGCAGTGAAACTTGCGATGCGACCCCCATTTTGCTCTGTTTTCTGGTGTTGTAAGACTTGAATAATCTGGAGAGCGCATATTGTGAATTTTGATTTCAATATTCTTGTAGGTTGGTTTGTTTTTTATAGTTTTACGCTTATGTTATCTGTGACGATGTGATGATTAATTAGCTGTCCCATGGTGATGAAATAATCAGGTTCTTCTACTTGATCAGTAATTTGGAATGCGCCTTTACAGCCGTGTCGGGTTGAAGTAGGTTCACCCTGTATGTGGATACACAACTTGGGTAAGATGCCTACATAGCTACTAATATTTGATTGACCTGAAGGTCCTACTGTGACCCAAATTGAGATCTATTCTGGGTCCATAATAGTGACCCGAACGGTTAAAACTTTCCGGTGGTGAACTGATAATATAAATGATTGAAACACATTTGTCTGGAATTTCCAGGCAAGTGTGTGTATCACATTGCCATCGATGTCTGATAGTCTTTTGTATGAGTGTTGTGCAATCAAAATAATTCTATTTTGATTCTGTTTTCAAGCTCGAGACCCGCAGGCCTTCCATTCATATTTAAGCCACTTTCTCTGCCATAAGATGCACTCATTTTGGCATCCCAGAAGTTGATTTGTTTCAAACTCACTAGTTTCTTTAAGAGACTTGACTGACTGTTGAATTCTGGGTGCATGCGAGGCGGCCATGGTAATTTGATCCGTCCCGTTCAATGTGTAATGCCCAATGAGTAGGTGTTTTTTATCTGCATCCCGATGAATAGCTTATCCATTCTAAAATATGATCCGACATGTCTGGCCATCTTGGTAATTCAAACTTTTCCATTCAATGCGTAAAGCTCGATGAGTAGGTTGTCCGTGCAAAAATATGATCCGACATGGGGGTAGCCACGTGATCAAATTTGGTTTTTCTCTTAAAACAGGAAATGATTCGGTGCCAAAATCCTACCTTTTGTCCATTTTTGTAAGAAAAAGATCGATTATGGGTTGTGTGATCATTTTTTTGTTTTGTTTGAATAATCTGTTCATGGATCTCATGAAGGGGTTCGAATCATCAGATGATCACAGAGATGGGACTACAATGGACGGAACGATCGAGAGAAGCCCCTCCCACTTTTCTGAGTCTAACCTGCTAAAGTTCATCTAGAACCATCTTACTTCTTACGCCATTGATGATTATGACAGTGCACCTATGCGCAGCAAAGAGGGAATTTTTTTTACTCGCTCCTGAACCTGTTTGTTCACCTATTAACAAGATGTATTTGGATGGTATCAGATGAAGAAATCGTCGCCATATCGTAATGACACCATACGAGTATCTCGGGAAGGGGTTGAACATAATCCAGAAGATAAACATCAAAGTTATGGCAGTTTGATGTATCTTTTAAGGGGGGCGGGGTGGCACGTGCTACCCCCGGTCTCCGGTACGGTACAGGAGACCTCTTAAATTGGGAAAATAGCTAGAGCCTTACATCATGTTAGCAGATCCTGGAGCTGGGTTTTATCATTTCAGCATTCCCACCAAATCACCCAATACCTGTGAGATTTCCATTTTACTGTCAACTTTCAACTATTATCCCTCCAAGACCTCTAATCTAGTACATGCGAATCACCCTTTTCTATACCACTTTTCTTTTGTCTACGCTACTTGAATCACAAAAACATACATACAATCGTTTATGTGCGAACTATACAAAGAGCTTTTGGTTGCGGAAGTATAACTGTATAAGAGGTGTGATCGTTAGATTATGCCATTCAAAGGCCCAAGGCCCAATTCATCGTCAATGTCATCCACTTCCTCGAAGAGCTTTAGAAACCGGGCCTGCTCTTTTTCCCTCTGTCTCTTCTGCCAAAACTTGTATGCAGTGACCGATCCAACAATGGAGACAACCGAAACCAAAATGCTGAGTGTTAAAATTAGAACCCAATGCATTCCTTTCCCTCCATTGTGTGAGCCAGAGGGATGGTTAGAATCTACAGAACATGAAAAAAGAATGGTCAGACATACAAACTAAACATGCAAGTAATAAACAAGTGCACGGATGGGGAAACAAAGGCACCAATGCAGACGTGAGGTCAAAAGATGCATTAAGGATTTCTCGACTTCTCAGTTCAATGCACGGTTTTTGATCATTTAATATCAAATATACTGCCCAAGAAATATGAACAAGGACATGATCTTAAAGGTTGGGGACATGTTTGGATGTCATATTGACTACCGTATCACAGTACTACTTGATTTGTGTATTTCTTCCGGGGTAGATGTTTCAGTCTTGAATGAAGCCACCACCAAGTAAAGCCACAGCAGTACTAAATTTTCGCATTTCATTCCTAGTAGATGTTTCTGTCGTGAATGAAGCCACCACCAAGTAAAGCCACATTAATAGTGTAACCAGTTAACATAGTCATTTAACGAGAACCCAAAACTGATCCAACCTAACCTACTCTCATGACCTTCCATTTTCCTTCTATAAACTGAGACCCATTCCACAAGACAAATTTCACCACCAGCTGGACAACATAAAAAGATGTCATGATTCAGTAGTGACTTGATTCACCTGATGCAATTTGAAGACCAATTCTTTCCCAATATGATCATCAAATTAGGCTCTGACGCCGAAATCCCATCAAATGACATGTGGGTATTGAGCAAACCGGTACTTTCCTTAGTTACATGACTCCTAGACAGATTACCAATACACAACCACTTCGTTTCACAGAAACAACAGTATATTCAACCGTCCATAGAAATTGCTGGGCCATTTGGATGCCAATGATGACTAATTCCATTTTTGGACCCATAGGGTTTGATTTTGTTGCACAAACGAAAAGGAGTCAATGAACTAGAAATGATAATTCAATTTTTACATGGGGCAATGCAATTAGTTCATCTTCAATAACCAGCCACAAAATCGTAGAAAAGTTTTAAGAACACTTACCGATTCCATGGCTCACACACTCGGAACACAAAAAAGTAGCATTGAATTCCTTGTCCGTGAAATGGGTATATCTTCCATCAGGTTCAGTAAAATCAGAAGGGCAAAACTCCCACTCATCAAATTCATCAGATTTAAAGAAGTCTTTTTCGTAGAACCCACATCTCTTGCATTTTTTATTTGGAAAATCTGTCAAGGGCTGAAAACATATGATCACAAATTCAACATCATTAGCTTCTTTTCATATGAATTATCCATACTTAACCTTATAGCAGTAGCTATCAGACTCGTCTATGAAATCTAAAAACTGCAACAGCTAAGGCACAGATTATGCTGTCAGCAGATGATAACAGAAATGATCACAAATTCAACAACATTAGCTTCTTTTCATATGAATTATCCACACTTAACCTTATAGCAGTAGCTATCAGACTCGTCTATGAAATCTAATAACTGCAACAGCTAAGGCACAGATTATGCTGTCAGCAGATGATAACAGAAGCATACACTGGATGAATAGGCTCTACTGGAAACTCAGCTATAGAGAAACACTCACCCAACTCTCTCAAAATTAGAAGTAAAACATCAAAAACAGAAACTTCAATTACTAATGCAGGTACATTAAGAACTATCACCGCTGGCCCTGAGATAAAGCGGCCGGTAATGTCGCTTTAGGCCACCAATTTTTTGCAAAAAAGGCCCCTTACCAGGCGGCTTGTACAGAGGTAATATCTATCTCACTTTATCACAAGTTAAGCAATAAAATGTTTGGTCAGGCTCAGTGGTGGCTCCACAAATTTCCTAAAGGGTGTTCAAGAATTACCTTGATTCTATTAGCTTTTTTAACCAGTCGTATATACACACCATTTTACACAGTAGTAAGAATAGTGCTGTTAGAAAACATAAAAAGTACATAAGCTTTTACGGCTATTGTTGATGAAATTTTGCATTTTGAGCCAAGCACGATTAAGCTGGCCGACAAATCTAACAATACTCTTTTAGGGCAATTGTGGCGAATAGGTTGGCATGCACAGATCTTTTTGGACATATTATCTCCTCTTTGGAGATGTAGAGCCGACTTTCTTTCAAAGAGATAGCCAAAGCACGATACTGAAACCAATATATTATTCTTTTTCTCTCTATTTTGCTTTTAGTTTTTTTTCATTAGAAATATGTACCTTGTTTGTTAATGTATTAGGTGTTCAATTATGAATTAACTAAATTGATGGGTGTTCAAAATATAGGGTTAAGTTTTCAAAGAAAGCCTAAAACACAATTACTACAACCAAAAATTCAAGAAAAAAACATTTTGGGTGTTCATTTGATAACCCACCCCAAAGGGTGGAGCCGCCCTGTGCTGTACTTGTTGCTTGCAGCTTTTGATTAGCGATGCTGTTAAAAAAAGCTTTTGATTAGTGATTCAAATCATGCTAAGGGCATTAATTTTCCTTCTTTTTTCGTAGTGATCATTTTCTGTTTGCTCTAATGGGGTTCGGACCAAAACCTTTCAAAAAAAGGGACTGTATTTATCAAACAATATGACTGAACCATAGCATTTACATTATATCGTATTTTGGAAAACGAAATATATATCCCAAACATTATATGAGCAACAACCTAAAAGAAAATTTATTCTGTTTTATTAGACTTTTTAAAAACATGATGGTAGCCTTGGTAGTGAGTCAAACTTTTAGAGTTCTTTCTTATTGAATACTTGCATAGTTTTATTTGTTTTTGAGAAGTTGATTTATCTACTTCATATTTTTTTGCACAAGGCTCCATTTTTAAGTTTGATTCAGGCACTCAAAAAGTCAGGGCCAACCCTGAGAACTATTCTACCTCTTCACACTTGTATTTTCAAGGGACTTTTGGCTCACACACTTTTGTCGGTAGTTATACTTGTTATGGATCCTGTAGGAGTGGGAAAAAAACAAGAAACTAATGGAGTCACTAGTTTGTCTGGAGAAAGGATCAAGTACTAATATGACTTTGACAAATCAAGTTTTTTTTAGATTTGTACTAGATTGTGACAAGAAGCAGTTGATATATTTCCAGCAACTTTTTAATCAAAGCACATGAAATGAGAAAATTCCTCATCAGAACTCATTACAAACCTGCCAAGATTCTTCACCCTTGAAGGTATAAGCGACGTGTTTCTCCTTTACATCTGGCAAAACGGACTTGTTCTCCCCTTTACACTGAAAGTAAACTGTTGGTTTGGCTAGCCATTCATGCGTTTTGAAAATCTCTATGGAATCAAGCGTTACAACTGCTGACAATATAGATCCTGCAAAAGGGGAAAGAAACAAACAAAAATGTAACATCATAAAATCCCACCAACTAGACTTCTGGTAATGCTAATTACCACACTATCAAATATTCATGTGTTGTATGTCAAACTATTCTCTAAGATGATGCCAACGCTCAAGGAACATGGACGTGGAAATATAGTTCTAAATATCAACCAATTGAGACAGGATACTCTTCCACCAAACAACCTTGTGACAATAGCCTATCTTGATTCATATTCAAGCTAATTGAATGAAAAAGTGAGAATTATGAGAGCATGATGCTGAACTATGACCAAATGGACACCAGATCAAACAGAAGCATAAGTAAATCATTTCTTAGCACAGCATCAGATGGATTTACCACATATACCACCTCCCTATTACCGAAAGTCGATATAACAAACACAAGGAGTAATAAAGATTTGCCTAACACATACAACACAACCAGATTAAGTAAGCGGCCCATTTTAGATCAGCTTTTTCCAAACATGTTTTCTGACAAATCTGCAGAAAAGGAAAACCCTGGCAGCATATTAGACCAGTTACATGACCGCGATAGATAAAGACTTTAACTTCTGACAGTTGATACTTGATAGACAAGATTCTTGATATCTTCAAGGTAAGTTTGACACTAACACCACTTTATATCCCAATTTAAGAATGAGCCTTCATATTTGCATTTCCTTATGGGCTCAGTGTTGTCGCAGAGAGTACAAATAATCTCAAAAAGGGCTTCCTTTCTCATGCAATTTTACACTATTCCGTTTTGTATTCCCTCAGTCTTTATGAGAAATGAACCACATCACAACTCTCTCTCTCTCTCTCTCTCTCTCTCTCTCTCTCTCTCTCTACAGAGTCTTGCACTTGCCATCTATGATCCCACATTTCAATCCAATAAAACAACAGTAGGACACCTGGGCCTGATAAATTTCACCTAGCTTCAACTATGATCACTTTTACTCTCAAGCCAATTAACCAACTATGATTGATCCAAATCACCTCTTCATAGTTCAACAAGCCGGAGGGGGGCTGGACCCATCCAAAGTTTGAATTTTTCTAGTAATACTTGTTACTATAATCTTGAGTATTTTCTATATAATTAATCTATAGTCTAATCCGTATAAGTTTGGTTTGATCTAGACAAATTTCAAGTAATCTCACATTGTCATGTGAATGTTAGATAATAACGAAATAATTTCTTATAGTACTTATTATTGCATCAGGTCAGGTTATTGATTGCCACTCCACTTTCTGATGACACCACTCCATTATTTGTCTATTGGAGTGTGGTTATAAAAATATGAAGTGCCAACTACCAAAATCATTTTCATATCAGTATATGGGTTAGTATTATTCTAGAATACAAGAGATACACACAAAGTACGTCATCTTAGAACTTATCCACTAGTTCGGCCTTGGGCTGCAAATGAACCAAGCTGCCCGCGAGCAGCTCGTGTCTCGGCTCGTTAAGGCACCACATAGTAATCAAGCTGAGTTCAAGCTTGAGTTTTGGGCTCGTTTATTAAACGAGCTGGATTCGACACTCAAAAGCTCGGCTCGTTAAAGCAAATTAGCCAGGCTCGGCTCGAGTTTAAGGCTCGTTTAGCAAACGAGTCGAGCTCAAAGACCACAAAGCTCGGCTCGGCTCTTTTACATCCAGTGTACTTCGGCCCCATCGTATTGAAATGCTAGCTCCGCCTTGAAGCGACTACCACTAATTTACTTTGTACTAACCCTAATAAATAAAAAAACAATTAAACTTTAAAGGGCAATCAAATGAGAAAATTTGCATTCATATGCAAGAACTTGATTGTCGAATTAGTACCAGCTACATAAAACAAATCTTTACACACACACACAAATTGAAATATCTGTATAAAATTCAATAAGAGTTACCAGGAAACCAGCTAAGAAAAAGGACGAAACACAGGAGAAAGGGATGGAAAGCCCTAGGAGGATTCAACCGACGCCGCGACAACATATGGGGAATTTCGAGAGCTCCGTCGCGTCTGCGTGAAGAAATGAGGAGAGAGAGAGTGAGACAGAGAGAGAGAGAGAGAGAGAGAGAGAGAGGAAAGTCGTTGATCGGTTCGCGCGCTCTTTCTAACTGTCGTGGCGGATATGATACGCAGGGGTGTGCAGTACGCATCGTATTCGTATTCGTATGGTATGAATAATAGTAGTAGAAGATTCAGGAAAGAGCCGTGAATAAGTTGTTCACGGAAGCAGCAAATCTTATCAATCAATTTCAGTAATTAATGGTCTGGATCTTTAAAAAAAATTTCCAAAAAAGAGTTTAAAACTCTTCTCCGGAAAAGTTCTTTTAAAATCCGGATCATCCAAAATACTTTTGGACGCGCATAATTCACCTCCGTAAAACTTTTTCCCATAGTAAAATGTTTTACTCCATCCGTCCCAATTTTTGCTTACTACGGAAAATTCCAATTTAATGAGCCAGAATCATAGCCTTTGAAAATGTACCAATTTCCAAATTAACCTTCAAAAGTGGAAATGAGTACTTCAGTTTAAAAGTGAAAAAGGTAAAATTGGTAGTTTGTCAAATTGTGGCTGATTATAGAAAATGAGCAAACATTTTGTGACAAGTCTCGAATCTCGAGGCTCGAGGTAACCGCTGCACTACAAGCCCTTTGGTACATTAACGAGCTTGAGTTAGGACTTAGGATAGAATGGGTATAGAGACTTCAATTCTTGAGATCATTAATGCCACTATTTTCTTCACAGTTACTAATAAAAACTGTTTTATATAACTTATATAAATTGTCCACTCGACAACGTCCCAAGGGCATTAATGAAGAAAATAGAGATCTCGCGCTTTCTCCTCTCCCCTCCACATTAAGCCTATTCCAAGGCTACGAAAGTGGCCACCAAGAAAACCTACAGAACAAGTCAAGAACAAAAAACAACAATACATGTCAATTCCTCCGTTTCTCAAAGCCTTGATCATCATCTCCACCTTCCTCCACGGCCAACTCGTCGGCGTTGAATCGAGTGTAGAACGAGGCCAACCCACTCACAACCCCATTCGAAATCTAATCTCGAACCAACGGCAAAGCCAACGCTTGTCGTCCGAAGCGCAGGAGTACGTCAATGCCCACAACAATATCCGTCGTAAGAAGGGCGTTCCGTCCCTGCAATGGGACGGAAAGCTCGCCCAATACGCGCAGCACTGGGCGGACCAGAGCATCAATGAGTGTAACCCCCATCACCACTCTCACGGGCCGTATGGGGAGAATAACTTGTGAGAGCAGTACGACGAGAGAACGCCAACCCAGGTGACGCAGGTGTGTAGGTATTGACCTTTTTTTTTTATTAGAATTTATTCAATTAAATATACGTTAGAAGTATTTCACCTGAAAATTGAATAGCCCTCCCAAGTTTTGTGCAATTTGGACTTGTGACACTTGTCTGTTTGATGAGATTAATTAGGGAAGAGATAAATTAATAAGGGCAGCCCTAATGCCACAACTCAGATTTCTACTGCCATGACCTTTTGTGTAGTCTGACTATCTTGCCCTCACTTTAATCTTTTCCACTTCTCTCCTTGTTTGCAAAGAAACCTTTTCCCAGTTCTCGTTGTTTGCTTTTTCATCTTGTCTGAGCTCTCTATTACTTTCCTCTTTTAATCCGCTGATCTCTCTCTCCAATTTGTTCTTGGCTGCTTTGCAAGTTTAGGATCTCTACCCCGTTCATCTTGATCTATCAAAATTAAAGACCCCTTTTTGTGGTCCACAATGACTCGAACGGCCGCACGTCACTGATCTTAGGATGGAGCTAACATCTTTGAACTCATCAGCAATCACATGATTTTCTAGCTATTGTCAAGGTATATTATTTTACACAAAAATAAAAGGGAACACCATGCAAAAGTCCAAGAAATATTAGAATGAGAGAAATGTGAAAAAAGAGAGGAAAACGGGGTTTTCAATTTCCCTTCAAATCTCTTCAAACAATCTGTTCTAATTTACTCCTTCAAGTCTCTTCCTCCCGTTCAAAAAATAAAAGGTCTATACTTCATGTTCTTTCAATTCTCTGAGGATGGGGTTTTTGATTTTCCTTCGTCAGTGATAATGGGTTTGTAAAGAAAGATGTGAGAGAAGCTGATGATTGAGAAATGGGTTTCTTGGGCACTCTGCACCAGAGAGAGAAATTGAAAGTGCCGTGAGAAACTTTCGGAGAGATAGAGAGAGTGGGGGGGGGGGAGGGGTGGGGATGGAATACTTTGGTCACAGATGTATAATTGTCGTGGCACTAGACAAAAGTGTCGTGGCATTATAATTTCCCATTAATAATCCAATTAATAATGTCTCACTAGATAGACAATCCTACCGGCAATAGTGATTAATTAGGGAAGTCAAGATTTTGTTCTGGGTGGTGCCGGAATTTGACCCCAAAAAAAAAAAAAAAAATTCTTGTATTCATACAAATCAAAAAATTGTTCTCATTTCGTAAAATCCTAGAGGAAATATTAAAATGCAACCATAGCTAGCTCCATCCCTGTATACCACACCCCATAACATTTTATATCTCACACCTTGTGTGATTATTTATCTGAGGCATGTTTAAATCATCTCGTAGATAGTAGATACTTTAACCAAACACTGCATATTTGATCACTTTAGACATGTGTAGTTCAAACCAATGCTCGTATCGGTTAAACATATGCTTTCTTCATATGTAAGGGCCCCTCATTTGTCGGATTGAGAGATGCTGCCAAGCATCCTGCTGAGCGCATTCGGATCGTCCATTTTCGTAATGAATGGTTAAGATATGTTTGATATTTTTTACCGATAATAAAAAATAAAAAACATATCTAAACTATTGATTGTCGAGATGGACGGTCCAAATGTGCTCGACAGGACCTGCTTGGCAGAGTCCCCGGGTCCGCATTTATTCCGCATATTGTGCAATGGTAGTGCATTTGTAATACGCTTCGTTTTGTGTTATACTGCATTTAGCTTTTAGCTGTTGTTTCCCCTATTGTTAATTTTTCAATATATTACGTGAAAGCTTGGCTTATTTTCGTTTTTGTTGCACATATTTTCCAACTTTTACTAAAAAAAAATAAAAAATTTAAACTTCCTATATTTCTCTCGTCAAGCGGAAAAAGATTATGAACATTTCTCGTTGACTTAGTTTTTCTTTATCATTTTTGAAATTTTCACGAATTGAAAAAGGTACTCCAAATTCAAACTAAAAATGTTGAATTAATGCCTTCTTTTCACCAAAAAAAAAATTCTCCAAATTACTAAATTCATTTGGGACAAATTTCTGACTTCGTCCCAGTAGATATGGATCGATGAGGAGGCCAACTACGATCATATCAAGATGGCTTGCAAGTGTCAACCAGAGAGGTCGAAATGCATGTGTGGGCATTACACCCAACTTGTTTGGAGCACCACCAAAGCCGTAGGTTGTGGTAATGTCACTTGCAACAACGAACTGGGTTTTCTTATCGTTTGTTCCTATAATCCGCCGGGGAATTATCAAAATGAAAACCCCTTCCAATACGCGCATCCGTTGCCGTCCAGCAAGGGTGCACGTAAGCCACGAAGGAAGCGGCATCATAAGCCACGGGCCGCGTTGAAGGACCACATGTGAAGGGATCATGGGCCGTGACCAGTACTCCGGCCACCTATGCCAATTTGCAAAAAGGGATTTGCCGTGTTCTCTCAAGAAAGTTTGGGGTTACTTCATACCTGCACTCCTTTTTTGGTTTTTATTTATACGTATTTATGTTATCTATGAGAATTTACAATTTTACCCCTTTTATATGAATGATGTTACATACATAGAAGGGTAAGTTCTAAATATTCACATGAATAAGAGAAAAAGAAAAGTGCTGGCGGTAAATTAAAAAAAAAAGAGTGCCAAAATCCATTTACACTATTTTTAATCTTTTCTGATTTAACAAAAAATGACTCTGCTAACTCCTTCCATGATCATTTCTAACTCATTCTCATTCTTTTCCTGCATTAGTTTTCACTGTTTTTCCAGCCCAAGTGCATTGTTGATTCAATTGTTCATTTGGAGATCTCTCTTCGACCTCCCAGCCATTATCTGAATATACGGAAAATCAAGATTGATCGATCTTATTGAAAAAACATATTCACATAGAGATTTATATACACGAGTACTGTTACATATGATCTTAGTAAAAAATACACATGTATGTATAAGATGCGCATGGTCGGGTCGGTTCCTAGTGATTACTAGTTGCTTATTCAATTTTTTACAACGTTTTTTGTCTGTAGTAATTTTTTCCCTCCTACTTGGTAAAATCTTTTTAAAATAAATAGAACTCCCTAACACCCCCAAAATGCAGCGTCAACTTTCTTTGTGCACCCCCTAAATGCATTATCGTTTTTATTATAATTTCCTTTTGATTAGTGGATTCATTAATTTCTTTAATTATCAGTAATTTTTTTATTAAATCTTTGAAAAAATTACAAAGATTTAACTTATTACGGGCACACCGGTGAAACGTCACCCAAGAACCAAACTCAAAGCAAGGCGAGGAGGAGCCAACCAAAACACCCCCATGAAAAACAAAACCGAAACATCTGCTGAAACAACTAGAAACAACGTAAGACCAAAAGAAATAAACCGAAACTCAAGAAAATTAGTGGATTTCATTATTCCGCTTCCACCCTATACAATATTGTCCGTTTTGAACGCCAATCCCCCTTAGACTTTCTGGTGAGATCACCCATCCTTAAATGGCTCCAAGACAAGTATGCTTAACTGTGAAGTTCCAATGGACTTTGGCGTCCGCATAGCTTTAAATGGCCTTATACAAGGTATATTAGCGATCTATTATTTATAGCACACAACTTACACTTCACTAAATTATGTGGGACCACCCCTGACTTACCTCTTCGTTACCAGTTGACCACTACCAGGAACTCCGAGGGGTAGGGCGTCACTTCTCATATGACCAAAGGACTTTAATTGAAGGTCCAACCTCAAGCACTGGCGGCTCCAGGAATTTGTGGTAGGGTGTTCAAAAATTACCTTAACTCTACTAGCTAATTTATTAACCAATAATATATGTACAAAATTTCATAAATTAGTATAAATAGTGCGGTAAAAAAACATAGCTTCTATTCTAAAAAAAAAATAACTACGAGACAAAATGAGAACTAAAATATATACTATGTTTTTTACAAAAAAAAACTTTTTACAAAAAAAAAAGTTTTTTTTTGAAGTTGTCGTATTGCGTACTAGACAGTGTTTCAAGAATGAGGAGGTATAATTTTTTACAGTTGCCTTAGACGAGTTTTCATATTTTGTATCAACGTTTAACTAGCGTATTAATCTACTAAATTCCCTTTGAATAAAATTGTAGCGAGTATGTTGGGTAGACCTTCTAAAAAATATGTTATTTTTTAAGATGACATGATGAGATATTTTATCGTAGTCTTAATTCGAAGAAATATTAGAAAGTTAAAAGGAATTTTGCAATGCAGTTGAATTTTTTAAAGCTTTTATCTATAATTCTATAAGCTAACTAAACAAAAAAATATATAGTTATTGTCATAAATGCAAAATTAACACATTTAAGCCATCAACAATATAGATGGAGAGAGAATGTATAACATAATACTTACCCCTATAGATTCTTCTTTCTTTTTCTCTTTTTTTTTTTTTTTATTATGATTGTGTGTTGTATTTGAGGTACTCTGTTGAGTATTCAAATATGAATTACTTGGATTGATGGGTTGTAAGTGGGTATGGAGTGTTTAATTGGTTTTGGGTTAGGTGTTCAAGACCATAGTTGTTAAAAACTTACAATATATGATACGTATCTTACGATTTGTATCGTCTCTTTTGGAGAAGGATGCGTATCCCATCATGTATATTTTTTGTATAAAAATCATACGATACGATCACGTATCTTACGATTTATACACGTATCCTATTCTGTACGTATCCTACGATTACTTATTCAAAAAAAGTCGAACCTTATTTCAAGAAGCGAAATCCTAAATGCATTAATCTAAGCCGTTTGATCTAATTATGGCATCTTTTAAACCCTTTAATAGAAATTCAACCTCAATGTAAGTTTTGTATAAAAGAAAGAATCATACTTCGATTGTATTTTGTCTTACTTTTTTTTTCCTGACAAATATAACATAGAGCCTTAATGTAATAGGCTTCTGTTGAGAGATTTGAAATTTTGCATCTTAAATTTTTTAAATATAAGCATAGTTTGTTGGTGTTATTAAGTGTATCTACTTCTTAATTATATTGTAATTATGATTAACGTTGTTAAAACATAAAATAAATTTAGAATTTTGACAAAGCTCCAATTGACAAAACCTAAATATGATAGATATAATCGAAAAAGATATAAATATCTAGTTTTTAGAAACTCTAAAATATTTAGCGCTCTAGAATATTCTTGTGAAATATCTAGAGTTTTTTTTTTTTTGAATTTGTCTCATGTGTAATTCTAGAATTATCTCAAAATTTATCTTATATGAAAATATCTTTATACTAGAGTCTTCCATGGAGTAGTACAAATAGGGATGAATTCTAACCATTTTGTACCAAGCCAAAAAAAATTTCAAGTTCTAGTGCAATACAAATACTCTTTTTCCCCACTCTTGTCTTTAGTATTCTCCCTCTTCCAAAAATGTTGTCTAACTACATAACAGAAACTCTTACTCTTCCAGCAAACGTATTTCAAGATACATGATACGTATCTCGATACGAATATCCAAGTGAAAAAAAAGATACACAATACGTATCCCGATTTGAAAACATTGTTCAAAACTATTACAATTGCATTGACATTTGAGTTGGGTGTTCAAAGTAAGGTTAGACAAAAAATTATGTATTCTAAACAAAAAAAAAATTGTTTTGGGTGTTCAGTTGACCATGGAACCATCCATGTAGAGCCACCTCTGACCTCAAGGTCATGAAAGTTCTATTGAAGCAAAGAGTTTTTTTTTTTTTTTTTTCAGAAGAATTCAACCATATATTCTATGGACACCCTAAAACTACGATTGCTCTAGAATTTTCACCATCCAATGTCAACCCCAAATTGAAAATAAAGATCTCTCGTTTTCTTCTCTCTCCCTCCACATTAAGCCTATTCCAAGGCCACGAACGTGGCCATCCAAACAAAACCTACAAAACAAACCAAGAAGAACAAAACAACCACCATGCCAATTCCTCCGTTTCTCAAAGCCTTAATCATCTCCACCTTCCTCCTCGCCCAACTCGCCGCCGCCGCCGAATTGAGCCTAGAACTAGGCCAACCCACGTACAACCCCAATTCAAACCTAGCCTCGTTGGTGCAAAACCAACCACTAGGCCAACCCACGCACAACGCCATTTCAAACCTAGTCTCTTTGTTGCACAACCAACCGCACAGCCAGCGCTTGTCGTCTGATGCGCAGGAGTACCTCAATGCCCACAACAATATCCGCCATAAGAAGGGCGTCCCGCCCCTGCAATGGGATGAAAAGCTCGCCCAATACGCACAGCGTTGGGCGGAACAAGGCGTCAATGAGTGTAACCCCCATCACCACTCCGACGGGCCGTATGGAGAGAATAACTTGTGGGAGCAGTACGACGAGAGAACGCCGACCGAGGTGACGCAGGTGCGTAGGTATTAACTTTTTTTAGAATTGATTCAATTAGGAAAATACGATAGAACTATTTCACCCGAAAATCGAATAGCCCTCCCAAGTTTTGTGCAATTTGGATTTGTTTGTTTGATGAGATAAATAATGTCACTAGATAGGCAATCCTACCGGCAAAAGTGATTGGATGAAGTTTACCACCCGGGACGAAGTCAGGATTTTGTCTTGGGTGGTGCTGAATTTAAAAAAAAAAATTTCATGTATTGATACAAATCAAAGTATATTGCTCAAATTGTAAAATCCTAGAGGAAATATTAAAATGCAAACATGGCTCCATCCTTGTATACCACACCCCATAGTATTTTATATCTCACGCCTTAATATATCTGAGGCATGATTAAATTATGTCGTAAATATTTTAACCAAACAATGAATATTTGATTACTTTAGACCTGTAGTCCAAACTTATGCTCATATCGGTTAAACAGATGCTTTCTTTGTATGTAAGGGCCATTGTGTTAGACTCCATTTAGCTTTTGTTTTCCCTTCTTACTTTTCCCTTTTGTTGATTTTTCAATATATTGCGTGAAAGCTTTTGTTGCACATATTTTCCAACTTTTAATAAAAAAAATTATACTTCTTGAATTTCTCTTCGTCAAGCGAAAAAAGATTATGAACATTTCTCATTGACTTAGGTGTTTATATTTTTTGATTTTTTCACGAATTGAAAAAGATGCTCCAAATTTAACCTAAAAATGTTGAATTAAAGCTTTCTTTCACCAGAAAAAAGTTTGAATTGCTAAATTCATTTGGGACAAATTTCTGACTCCGTCCCAGTAGGTGTGGATCGACGAGGAGGTCAACTATGATCATGTCAAGTTGGCTTGCAAGTGCCAAACGGAGACATTGAAATGCATGTGTGGGCATTACACCCAGCTTGTTTGGAGCGCCACCAAAGCCGTAGGTTGTGGCAACGTCACTTGCAATAACGAATTGGGCTTTCTTATCGTTTGTTCCTATAATCCGCCGGGGAATTATCAGGATGAGAATCCCTTCCAAAACGCGCATTCGTTACCGTCCACGGTGGGTGCACATAGGGCACATAGGAAACATCATCATCATAGGCCGAGTGGTGCGTTGACAGCCCACTAGGTAAGGGATTTTGGGCCGTTACCGGTACTGCCGCCCATCCCAATTTGAAAAAGGAATTTGCCGTGTTGTTAAGGAAGTGTGGGGTTACTCTGTACCCATACTCTGTTTTTTTTCTTTATTTACGCGAGTTTATATTATTTATTACAATATTTCCCTTTTATAATGAACAATGTTATCCGTACTCTATTTTTTATTTGATTTGTATTAATATAACTTGTGTTTTCTTTTCCTGTAAAAAATGAACAATGTTAATACATAGATAAAAGTGTAGTTTTAAATATTCCAACAAGTTTTAACTGAACGGATTTAAGGCAATTTAATTACTAACTCTGTGCTGGTCTTTGAAAAGAAAGAAAAAACAAACTCTGTTCGACTCCTGGCCACCACCATTAAGAGAACTACGGGAATCGCTGCATGTTCGTTCAATCGTTAACTTCAGAATATTATTAGTCGATATGTACGTAAGTTGATCTGGACACGGACATTAAATGCTCTTTCAAGAAATATCGCATCCACCGGTATAACCCACTTACCACCAACCATGAAATCCACGTGCCACTGCCACCTACCTCTCATCCATTCGATTGACTGAAAGCTTTAGATAAACAGAAATGCTAGGAGCAAAGAAAATTTATCCCGAAACTACCCCGAAAGATCAACTAGTGGTTAAGATTCACTTTGATGTGTGTGACACAATCATCAAAGTAATTCTCAACCATTGATTGCTGTTTTCGGAGTACTTTCGGGGTAAATTTTCTTTGTACCTAGCATTCCCCATAAATAAAAGGAGGGAAGAAAAGTCACTCTTAAATTCAAGGTGATTGAATGGTACGGAAATATACGCGTACTTAGATTGTCGAAGTTAGATACGACACTATTTTTTTTATTAACTCAGCGGCCCGGACACCTGAATGTATACTAATTTACCCGTATCTCAATTTAATGGTGACTCTAGAAATTTTTGAGAGGGGAATTACCTTAACCATATAACTAGTAGCATATCCATAAAACTTTGTATAGTAGCAAGGATAGTGCGATTAAAAAACATAAAATTAAATAAGTAACTTTTTCAGAATTGTTCTTCACAATTTTTTTATTTTTTTATTTTGAGCGCAAGATTAAGTTGGCGTAAATCTACTAAATATTCGAAAAGGGAAAATTGTGATGAATGGGTTGGCACAAATTCTTTGGACATTCTTTTCTTTTTCGAGATGTTAAATCAATGGTCATTTAGAGAGCAGTAACAGATTCTCTATTTTCTTTTTTCTTTTTGTTTGACATTAGGAGTATGTACCTTGTTTGAACGAATGAATTGGGTGTTGAATTATGAATTACCAAAACTGATGGGTGTTCATAATATAGAGCTCGGTGTTTAAAAAAAGCCTAAAACACAATTGGAACTAATAAAAAATTCGCAGAAAAAATATTTTAGGGTGTTCACTTGACCACCCACTTAAATGGGTAGAGCCGCCTATGCCTCGATTAATCCTGAGGATTCAATCTTATCGCGCACTTCTGAGGAGCCAATTATAACTAGACGAAAGCTTCATTTGGAATGATCTCAAAGGACTACGTAACATTGGCGAGGTTTCGAACCTGAGATTTCAGAACAAAGCAAACTCCTATGCCTCGAGCTTTGACCGCCAATCCAAGTTATCCAAACCATCAAGGTTTCTTAAATAGGACACTTTTAAAAGTGAATCTACTGGGGAAGGAACAAAATCATGAAGGTATCATATGCCAATATCATTGGTATATTTGAACTCCTCAACATAGCATATCTTGTTTATATTCAACCAAAAAAAGAAAGCATATCTTGTTTATATTCAACCAAAAAACAAAATGCTTTTGGAGTGCGAAAAAATAATATAATTAGCAGATTTGTCCTGGGGGTTTAACATGACTCTCAAAAGTGAAAATTTATTTATTTTTCTTTGCTAACATGATCAAAAGCAACCTGTTAGTGGAAATACCTACTTTTACCAGCTCATATTCCACCCTTTTTTTTTTTTTTTGAGGAAATCATATTCCAACTCAAGATGACATTAAAAAAAAAAAAAAAGATCAATCATTTGTTATAAAAAAAAAATATCAGCTTTTAAAGTGAAGGGGAACCAATGCGCCCGTCACATGCATGCATCATTTTGATGATGAATCCGAATTGTTCATTTTGTAGAACTGAACATGGATCATTCACAACAAAAAATTCAATTGCTCACACGTAACCACTTGACCGTTTCTAAACCACCCCCCCCAGTACTTACCGGTATCCAGTGTACCTGATCTTTTGATTAAATGTTCTTCGTGCCAGGACCTGTAAAAGGAATGATTCTAAGCACATAAATAGGACTCATTATGAGCCTCGTTAGCAAGTTGAGTGGAGTGCAGTTGGTGTCTCCTTTATACTTCTATGCACATGAGCAATGTTTGATTCTCGTATGCACCCATCCCCTTTCCAAGTCCTCTAAGATAGAGTAAATTATGTTAAAAAAAAATTAGCCCCGTTAAGTAAATTGCTCGGTCTTGGATTGAAGAAACTAAACGAGACCCAATTTCTAACTAGTACTAGTATATAAGGAATACAACTATACAAGGGGTACCATTTCGACTCTTTGGGAACTTTTTTTAAAATTGGATGTCCAGGCCAGCTTGCGCGCATCTCGACTAATTCCGGAGCTCTAAAGGGAACGACCGGGCATAACCCCCAATAGTCCCAAGGTTCGGGATGATTCGAATATGTGATCACATGGTCAAGTATTTATTGCTTGTCGATGCCCACTTTTTCAACCCTTAGAGACCTGGGTTATCAACTCTTTATAGGAGTTGCTCTGTATTTTTTGGGTTATCTCACTATTAGTCAATGGTTTTTTGGGGGATCTGGGGTTATCAACCGAACCGTATCTTAATGGTTTGAATTGGTTAGGTCTATAAAATTTATAGTTTGGTTTGATTTTCCAAAATCGTAATTCGTTGATATTGGTTTCCTATAAAATCAAGTCAATCCATCCTCACCCTTGAGTGAATCCCATTTTCTATTTTCCTCTTTCTATGATAGATTTGTTCCTTTTCTTTTAAAACTCAAGTGTCTTAACCAGTTTACGTGCAACTCAACAATTTATGGGAGCCCAATCCCACCGCCTACTTTTATTTGTACGGCCTACTTACAAGGAGCTCAATTAAAGCCAATTTTTTCCTTTTGATTTTCTTTCTTTTATGGTCAGATTTTTTCAGCTAAGGCAGACCTGCCCAGTTGTGATAATCCCTAGAAACTCTAAACAAGCAACTAGGCTTGATTTTACGTGATATATGTGCAAGGTCTATCATATTTAATATTGAAAAGTACTAACTTCTTGCCAAAACAATAATTTTATGGTAAAAATATGTTGTGGTAGGAATATACGCAGAACCTTCTGAACTCTATAATATATATATATTGAAAATGGGAGGTCCTTACCTTAACAAGGTAAGGGAGCTCTTACCTGATTGAATCTGTATATATATATATATATACGGGGCGGTTCCGGGAACACCCAAAAAAACACCTAATAAAACGCCTCATAGTTCCCGATCAAATTTTGATGATCCGAGCCGCTCAATGTGATCAGAACGTGATTTTAAGGGTACCCGTGAGAAATCAGCAAAAAAAATGACCGGAAAGGGCTTGATCGGAACAGTTTCAAACAGTTTTTTATTGAACGGTTTAATAAAAATTGCTCAAATCAAGCCTTTTCCGATCAGTTTTTTTGCTAATTTCTCACGGGCACCCTTAAAATCACATTCTGCACACATTGAACGATTCGGATCATAAAAATTTGATCGGAAACTATGAGATTGAGATTTAAGGTGTTTTTTTGGGTGTCCCTTGAACCGTCCCGATATATATATAGACGAATTTTTAAGTGAGGGATCCCTCATTTTGTTAAAATGAGGGACTTTCATTTTCCGATCAAATTTTGAAAATCCGAACCGTTCAATGTGTGCAGAACGTAATTTTAAGGGTTCCCGCGAGAAATCAGCAAAAAAAATGACCGGAAAAAGCATCATCCGAGCAGTTTTTTTGAACCGTTCAATGAAAACTGCTCGGATGAAGCCCTTCCCGGTCATTTTTTTTGCTAATTTCTCACGGGGACCCTTAAAATCACGTTCTGATCACTTTGAGCGGCTCGGATCATCGAAATTCAATCTGGAAGAGGAGTCCCGCATGTTAATAAAATGAGGGATCCCTCACCGGAACCTAACTCTATATATATATATATCGGAACGGTTCCAGTGACAACTAATTAAACACCTAAAAAATCACCTTATAGTTTCCCATCAAATTTTAATGATCCGAGTCGCTCAATGTGATCAGAATGTGATTTTAAGGGTATCAGCAAGAAATTAGCAAAAAAAATGACCGATATATTTTTTCAATCGATAGAAACTACTTTATGGGAAGGGAAAGGGGCTTCACAACCAAAACGCCCGGACTTAAACCCTGACGTCCACGTACTAAACAAGCCTTTGGGCAGTCAATAATCCAACTTAGTTGGTTAGTAGGATGTAAAGATATTCATCTCCGTAAATCCATTTTTACTAAAACCTCCTTAAAGAATATATTCTCATCAAGAGAATCCATATCCAAGGACACGGCTAGAATATTTCTAGCTAGGAGGAACATTTTACCACCTTCAGAAAACAGAGCAACTAGATTCATATGATACAAAATAATTGCTTGTGATTCAAAATCTAGGCTTGGTTTAACAAAACAATACAACTAAATTCATCAAACACGCGAATCGGTTCCCTCATTCATGAAACTTTTCTCACAATTGAGAGGGAATACAAAAAGTGGGAGCGAAACAAATCAAAATCCCTTATTCCGCAGAAAAGACTTTGGTTTCCAACTGATAGGCCTTGGTGAAGAAAGCAGGCCAACAGAGATACGTCGACATGATGCTGCTAACGGTTGATGCACCCACGAGCATGTTCATCACGACAATCTGGAGTTGAATGGCTTCTAGAGGAGAGGCTCCTCCCATAATAAGACCGGTCATTGCACCGGGTAGGGAGATGAGACCTACCGTTTTGGCATTGTCCAAGACCGGAGAAAGGGCGATCACAAGGGATCTTTTCACCTGTTGAAGAGTTGCTTGACGAGGGGTAGCCCCAAGAGCTAGCGCCGTCTCCACCTGAAATCAGAATATTCATGAGGGTCATTAGGTCTGATGAGAAGTTGTCCAGTCAAGATTTCACGACGTTTGACCATGTAAAATGACTGCATCCTGAGGTGCCCTATATTTACTCTTACTTTGTTCTATATGTCATATTCTTTATTGCTTGTATGGACTGAATTGTCCTGGTCTTGGATAACACATGAAAATCATAAGAATAAATCTTGTTATGAATCGGTCCAACCGAACATCATGGATGAAAGAAAATGGAGATGAGCCGATTCTTCTTCTTTTATCAGTGATATGCAATATGTATAGCAGTTATGAACAATTTGAACATGCCTTCATTGACATTTTGTAAGATGGAAACTTGTTTGCAAACAGAACTGACAAAACCAATCTTGAATTACATGACAGTGATATATATGCCATAAGCCGCAATTCTAGTTTGAAATGAAAGGACTCAAAAAGATGAATAAATTCCGTATGGGAATTCTATATGTCATATTTCAGTTTTGATATCTAATTTGTATCTAGTGCTCTGCCTTGCCGACAGGATTATTTGTTGAAAATTGAATTTTGTTGAGAGAGTAAGAGGAAGTATTCTTTCCTTAGGTACTTACCAAGTTCATTTGTATCTTGATGTCATCCCGGAGTCGTTTCATGGTAACTCCAGTGACCGTCATTGCATTGCCAACCATCATCCCTGCAACCGGGATGATGTACCGTGGAGTGAAAGGGAAAACATTCAACACAACTAGCAAGAACATGGTTATAGCAGTTCCGGCAAGAATGGAGGCTCCAGCAACATATTTCCCCCTTGGAACATGTTTGGCGCGTTGTCCTGCTGTGTAACCAGCAACACAAACCTACAACGGATAACCAAAGCAACGTCAATCGAAAGGCGAAAGTTCTTGCAATATCCATAAGCCAATAATGCTATACCATTAAAGGGAAGTACTGAGCAGAACATCAAGGGCTTTTGATTAAGCCATGCAGAACACAAATACACTGTAGTTGCTGGGTTTTTTTTTTTAATCATAGCTTTAGTTGTTGGTTATTCCATGATTTAAAAATCTTGGAAATGGTTGAATAAGTCAGTACAGCTATAGAAAGGTTTACATAAATCAGTGCCCGAGGGATAATCTTTTTTTTTAAACCAAAAAGGTGGAGGAGCGGGTGACCGGCCTTAATAACCTCCTTTGGACATGATCATAGAAATTCAGACCTGCGACAGCCCCCGAGGAACCAATAACCAATTACCAATAGATGTCTAGCACCCCCATCGAAGTGAGAATGAACAGTTTAAGTTGTGGCTCAATGCCTCAAAAACAAATTTTCATTTAGGATAAAAATAATAATGAAAATAAAGAATCCAATTGGCAATGAGTGGATATGCACTCAGACTCATACACTATACATGATCTAATCTTACATGAAAATAGAAAATACCAAGAAAGAGAACCCTGATTTCCACCACCATAACTGCGCTCGATATCCAACCTAATGGTCCGACTATTCTTTGAGTTTATCTGACCGTCCACTGGCGGACCCAATTAAAATCGAGACATAACCCCATACGTATAGGCTAGCTAACACGGAAATTGATAACACACAAAAATTGATAACACACAAAAACTGATAACACGCGGGTTACAGTCTTCTAACACTAGCCAAAGATTAGATTGTTGTCTGAGAACTACTCGAGGCCAAACATTTCAAACTTTGCGGTCACTGGAAGATTTGTCTAGTCGTTAACTTCAGGATGTAAAAATTAGTCGAGGTGCACGCGAATCGGCCCCAGACATCTGGCTATTAAAGAAAAACACCTACCACTATACCAATACCTCGGTTCATTCAAATTTTGCTAATGGAACAAACAACTTCAAATTAACCAAATTCAATCCACCCATGCATAAGTGGGCTCAACTTTGGTAAAACTGAATAAAATTATCTATCCAAAAAAAAAAACTGAATAAAATTCTTCAGATTCAGGATAACTAATTCACAACCCATTATCCATTTTTGCATTTTCTGAGTAACCAAACAGAGAGAAAAAGAGAACATACCATGAAAAGATAAGCGAGGATGATCCATAAGGCATTCCCCTGGGTGAAAATGAACTGAAGAACAAACCCAATGATGGAGAGCTGAATAAAAGCCCTGAGGATCGAATAGAGCATTTCACCTTCCAACCTCAGCTTTTGGGTGTACGACAAGATCACGGCCATGAGCACCACCACCAGGGCTAAAACCGGTTTAATCATCCCCTTCAAGAAATCCAAAGCCCACTGCAAATCCATGATAGTGTATCGACAAGAAAAAACACAAAACCCAATTAACCCACTTGGAATCCGAATCCCCAAACACGACTTTACGCGGTAATGATTAGTCTAGTGAGAGAGATGATTTCAAGAAATGCTTTGGAGATGGAAGGGATTGGTTTTTAGAGTATATAATGGAGAGAGAGAGAGAAACGACCTTCCCCTGGTGGGGGAGATGAAGAGCGATTCATCTCGTGGAGTTTTTTTCCTGTGGAAATGAATACGTGTCAGAATAAATAATTTGTTTTTGTTTTTTCTTAAGATTTTCTATCCGTGATTTGGGAAAAAGAGGTGGTCCCACTAAACGGGTAACGGGACGTACGTACGACCACATACGAAAAAAGGGGAGAGAGAAAGGTGGAACAGTGGGTACGCGCCCGCGAGTAGGAGTGAGGCCACTTGAATGTGGGAATTCGGTGGATGATCCGAGCGGCATCCCTATCAAGCGGTTGTTGATTTCGGTATGGACGATTCAAATTAAGTTTGAGCGCGTATAAATTTAAACCGTTGATTGTTCAATAAAGATTTGAGCTGTTGATTGCTAAAATAAATAACCGAATTGGTTACTTGGCACCCGCTTGACAGGGGTACTTCGCAGCATACATCCTCGATTCCGTGTGAGCAAAACCAGAGATTTCTTGGTGCACTGTAGTCAAGGTTGGCTTTGGACATACGTGGTGGATGCAGCTGCTTAAAGCTCCCAAAATTTTATGCCCTTATATTATGTATATATAATTAGTATAGTAAAACGTCAAATAAAATTTTGGGACCAATTTGAATGGTATAGTTCAAAACAGAAGGGCCAAAAAATAGTGGCAAATTGGCAATAGTGGCTAAACTTGACTAAGAGAGATTAATTAATGCTTTCACCACAAAAATACAAAAGACAGTGATGTTAATTTAAGTAATGTATTTGAAATTAATAGAATGAGTATCCAATTTTTCCTTAAATACTTGCAGTATTTTCTTTAAAGTTGTTTTTATCTTGTTATTTTTATTTTTCAATTATATAAATGAACTCATTTTTAAAAATTCGCATTGGGCCTTCGAATACTCGAAGTCGGCCTTGATTCATTGAGATTTTTTTAATTCAAGATTAAAAAAAATTCTCCATACCTCGACAAATTTCCGGGTGTAAATTAAAGACCGGATAAACCATTTTCAATTGCTCCAAGACTTGAACCATTTGGCCTTGGCGGGGGAGGAGAATTAAAAGGAAAACTTAATGAGAATTACATAGTGATGTGGTGTTTACGTGGGGGAAGATTGCGAGTAGGCAAATGGAAGCCCTGGGGTAGGGAGGTGGAATGGGGCCAGGTGGGCACGGAAAGTGGGACATGTGGGAAGTACCTTGTCCGGCTGTACTGTCTTTGGAGTACTCTACATGAGATGATGAGAGAGATGAAAGATGAGAGAGAAAGAACGAGGCAGTGGAGGAGTATTTTTTTAACAAAAAAAATGCTACTCCTAACATCCATCCTAAAAAATAATACTCCACTAGGTAAAATGTGAGTTTTTTTTTGCCAATATTGTATGAACTGTGCTACACACACAGCAATCTGTGCACAGATTTCGTTGTGGAGTCCACTACAGGTTCCACACAAATCATCCAAGCCGTTCATTAAATATAAAACATTTTTTCAAGAGTCTCCGTAAAAAAATAAGCTCAATCCAATACCTATAGGTGCTTTATCCAACCATCTAACTTTTCATTCAAATTTTCGGATAATGAAAAGTTATACGATTGGATCGAGCATCTATAGGTATCGGATTGAGATTATTTTTTATGGGGACCCTTGAAAAAATGTTTAACATTTAATGAACGGCTTGGATGATTTGTGTGGGACCCGTGGTGGGCCCCACAACAAAATCTGTGCACAATCTGTGCACAGATTGTATGTGTGTGTATACTTTCTGATATTGTATACACGAGCAGAGTTTAGTAGGGATATTAATAGGTTAGTCCATATTAAGTTTCAGAAGCTTTTCATAGCTTTAAATTCCAAATGTCCACAACGGAACTCAAACCTTGGCCTCTCACATGGTGAGAACTAAGAGATGCTAATTGGGCTAGAGCCCATTGGATGTTTGTGAAAGTGTATTAATATCTGTGAAATATGTATCGATATCAAACTTGTTTGAAATTATTGACATATTATTTCCCGTCCATTGTTTGAAATTATTGACATATTATTCCCCACCTAACAAGCTGAAATTAGTAGGACCATTTAGAAAAATGCAAAAAAATAAAATGCTAAGGTCAATTGGTGTGATGTTTATACCCCTAAAAATGAAGGATGTTTAGGCTTGAAGTCTTTAAAGGTATGGAATAAAGCGTCCATGTTGCGTCACTTGTGGGCTTCGTGTAAGAAAGAGGATACTCTTTAGGTGAAATGGATCCATAGGTACATCATTAAAGATCAGAATTTTTGGGTTATGAAATTGAACCAGGATTGCTCATGGACTATGACAGTCTATGAGGAAGTTGTTGAAATTAAGAGTGCAATGCCAGAGTTTTGTTCAACACTTAATTGGTGATTAATTGGTGATGGAAAGAGGACTTTCTTATGGCTTTGATAATTGGCACCAAAGTTGTCAATACCGTACTGGCCAGCGTACCGTTTTCACTACTGGAATGGTACGTACCGGTACCGGGCTGTATCCCGGTACCGTTCCGGATTTACCGCAATTAATATTTTATATATATATTTAATATATATCTACCATATTTTAAGTATAAACATAAATAAAATGTAAAAAAAAAAAAAAAAAAAAGAGAGAGAGGGTAATTTTGTACCGGCCGGAACACCGGAATATGTCCGGAACAGGCCGGTATTGTCCGGTACACCCGGTATTGGCCGAAACAGGCCGGTATTTCAACCGGAACGGAACATGACTTTTTGCGTTCCGTTTACGCACCGGTACGGTACGTACCGGCCGGTACGGAACGGATTTGACAACTTTGATTGGCACCCCAGTGGTCCATTATATAAGCTCCTAAGAGCATCTCCAGCCTTCACCCATATTTTTCTTCAAATTTGAGTTAAATTTTAAATAAAAATCCATTTTGGGTAGACACATCTCCAACCATCAAATCCAAATTTTACCCAAATATATATACATTTTATTCTTAATGGCATAATGGTAAATAAGGTAAAACAATCAAATCCAAAATAGGAGACTCGGTATTTTTCTCTCTCCATCTCCGTCTCTCCCTCCCCAAGAATCAAACACAAATTTTTTTTCACACAAAACCCAGAACCAGATACAACGACAAAAAACAACTCTGAAACTCATTCATCATCATTATCGGAGGCTAGAAGATAACGACAACTCTAAGGGACCCAAGACGGCTTAAAGGTCACAATGCCATTGCCACTTTCTGCATCACCTCTCAGACTGTCGGCCCTTGGGCTGCCGCCACTGCCAACGAGATTCTCTCTCTCCCTCCTCCTCCCTCTTTCTCTCTCTCTCTAATTAGCTATTGGAAAAATGAGTCAAGGCAAAAGTTGTCTCAGATTTGGGCAAAAAAATGGGTAAAACCCAAAATGGAAAGGGTTTGGATCAAAGATTGGAGAGAGGTTTTGTGGTTTTTGCCCTATATTTAAATTTGAGTCTTAAAATGGGTCAAGACTGGAGATGCTCTAAGTGATTTAGCCTTTGCTAACCTTGGAAGATCTATTTCTGCAAAAGTAAGCTCTGTAATCTAGGATGGAGAATGGAATTGGCCAAGACCAAGATATTCCATGATTCAACAGATTCAAAATCCAATTTCTAGTTCAATTCGACCTCGAAGGGCTAGGGAAGATGAAGTTATATGGGTTATTTCCTTTACTGGCCAATCCATCCTAAAAAACAAATACCAGGTAAAATCTGAAATTTTGGTTGCCAATATTGTATACATGAGCGGGATTTAGTGGGGGTATTAATAGGTTAGTCCACATCAGGTTTCAGAAGCTTTTCATAGCTCTGAATTCCAAATGCCCACGACGGGCCTCGAACCTTGGCCTCTCACGCAGAGAGGACCAAGAGATGCTAATTGGGCTAGAGCCCATCGGATGTTTGTGAAAGTGTATTAATATCCGTGAAACATGTATCGATATCAAACTTGTTTGAAATTATTGACATATTATTTTCCGCCCATTGTTTGAAATTATTGACATATTATTCCCCGCTTAACGGGCTAAGATTAGCAGGACCATTTAGAAAAATGCAAAAAAATAAAATACTATAAGAAATCAAAGTCCACATGCAGGATTCAATATTTACCCTGACAAAACACGTTCAAGAAGGCTCTACCCAGTGAATATTTACCATTTTTCGGAGAAGACAAAGTCCAAAATTTATTGTGGGAATACTCTAATGCCCAAATTGAACAGCCATATGTCTCTTAGACCGTATATCCGTATATCACCCGGGTTATAATTATCTTTAATTTCAATCATTATTCTCATTTATCTCTTCACTTATTATACCTATCTCCAATTAGTATTACCCTAATTTCTCTCTCCACTCATTACCTCAAAAATCAAATCTAAAATTTTTCAAAATTCCATCCCAATAAGGCATAAAAACTTTCACAATTAATGATTTTAGAAGGTCGTGTAACAACCCGTATTTTTTATCATTAATAATATTATTAATAAGTATTATTAATAATAACAAAATCCCTTTCCTTAATATATATACAAATTTATTTATTTATTTATTTTTTCAATTATGCATGCAATATATACATGCATGCATTTTATGTTTTTGCCAATGTTATTAATACCGTTCCGTACCGGCCGGTACGTACCGTTTTTGACCAAATCCGGTACCCTATACCTCTAATTTCGTTCCGGCTCAAATACCGATCGGTACCGGCCGTAACCGGACAGTACGAGACTATTTTTAAATTTATATTTTTTTTCAAGTACCGGACAATACCGGACGGTACCGGGCAAATACCGGACGGTACCGGACAAATACCGGATTTTTTATTTTTTTTATTTTAAAAAAGTGTATATTATACTATAATTTTTTTTTAAGTAGGAAAATAACACTAATAGCGATCAATCCGAAAACGGTACCCGGTATTTGACCGGTACCGGTACGTACCGTACCAGTAGAAAAACCGGTACCCTGACCGATACGGTATTCAGAACATTGGTTTTTGCCTACACACTTGCATGCATGCACCCCATCACCTCCCTCACCTAACTCTCTTGCAATGTCTCCATATCTCCCTCTCACAACTCACTCTCTCTCTCCAGCCATTACTCCATTCATTTCTTTTCCTCCAAGAAAACCAAATTCATCCCCCATGGTTCAAACCGAAAAATTCCTTCATCACCAAGCTCAATCCGAATTCAATTCGTTCATATCTTTTTCCTGGTTCCTCTTTAGCCCCAAAAACAGTCCCAATTCGTCCATTTCAAGTTTCATGAACCCAACCCCATTAAATTCAATTTTATCATTTCCTTCCAAAATTCACCAATAAATACCCTATCCCATTAACCCAAGGGCACATCACGATACTCACCACGCTCCACCGGTGTGAAAAGAAGAGAAAAACCAAAGGAAACCAAGCTCCAAGCAATGGAGTTTTAGAGAGAGAAAGTGAGAGAGAAAAGTGGATTTTGTGCCTAGACCCAACCAAACTCAATCCAACGTTTCCAATCACCTCCTACACCCCAAAGCAACACCAAACAACATTCAATTCAATCCCAAGGCTCCCCCTCAGCCAAAACTAAAATCACCTTCCAAAAATTTCAAAGTTTCGTTTTCAATCAAATCTGGACAATTCAAAGTATTATAATCCATTCCAACCTCCTTTCTATGTATATTAAGTGTTTTTAGGCCTAGACCATAGTCCCATAGGGTCCCATGCATCAAAATCATGAAGAAAAACAAAAAAAAATCAAAACTGGACACGACCTTGCGGCCGCAACCTTTGGGCCGCAAGAACCAGAGCCAAGTTCGCAGCTAACTGCTTCACCGCAAGGTTGACCAATTCAAACCTTGCGGCCAGCTCTCCCACCGCGAACTCCATTTGGTTTTCATTAAAATTGGTTCGAAACCAATTTGCGACCTTTCAAACCTCATTTTTGACACCCGAACTATTTTTTCTAGACTTTTCACACCTCAAAGATCATACCTTGTTAATATCATATATATTTTTATTTTATTATCTATTTATTAATTATTTACTTGTTTTCATTCAAAGGTTTACATACGAAAATTCTTCGACCTTATAAATCATGTTAATGATGCCCGAGTAAATTTTTTTAGACTCTTTACATTCTGAAGATGAAACGTTGTTAACCTCAAGATATTTTATTTATTAAACAATTTATTATCCATTTATTCTACTTTCGACAACTTTTGTTAATACCATTATTTAAAATAATCTCACGACCCTCCGAACTCAACTTTTGGCACTCGAACATGTTGTATAGGACCTTTAGGGCTCTTATCAAGGTCATGATAATTATTCTAATATTTTTACCTAATTAATGTATTTAATTAGTTTTTAATTAATCTAATTTCCTAGAAATAATTAATGATAGCCTAGAAAAATTTATTTTTAAATTCTTTTATAAAAGTTCTTACTTTATTATTGACATCGTGGCCAAACAAGACTAAGAGCAACGACTTGGTCATAAAAAGTTGTGTGATCGTACTGCTTGTTATTTGTTTTAATTATTATTTGATTAATTGATTTGATTGTAAGATTGGACCCTAGAGACATAAGATGGTATGCAAATAGAATTCATCTAAACGATGCTAGGTAATGGATAAATTGGAAAGTTTTATTTTTAGATTGTCTGCAGGCGAGATTTTGAGATGTGATAAGTTGGAAGTGATGATTTGAAACTGGCAAAGTAAGCCCAGTGATGAATTGAAACTGGCGGGAGTCTAGTGATGATTGTGAAGTGGTGAATAAGATAGACAAACTCTAGTTATGTCATGGCATGATAAGCTTACCATTTGTTGTAGTCATTGGGATGCACACTCAATACATAACTTAGGTGTATCTGCGACAGCAAAAGGAAGTGATCTCATGGAATGGAACATGGCTAGCGGTTAGGGAGGAAAGATCTCGTGGAGAAGATCTGAGATCACACGATAGGATAATGGCTAGTAATAAACTAATTTGTGTGAAAAATCTCTGTTTTACTTCTTCGTACCATATTTATCCTGCTGTTTGCTAACTATAAGGTAAGAGGGGTAGTTGGGTTGGATTATACTACGTGGTGAACTCTATCACTCAGGTACCGATTGCCTGGCATCCGTGCCAGATCTTGCAGAAAATCAAGAAGAGACACAGAACCTCGAATACGAGCAATTTTATGCAGAGGAGAATCCAGAGGTGGAAGTCGAGCCAAAATATGCTTGGAATCCTTATCAAGCCTAGGAGTCGGCTCCGTACTTTATCTATTTCTTTACCACAAAGACTATTTTTAGTATTTCCGCAGTGGTTGGTAATAAATGAATTTTTATGTTGAATTATCTGTTTTGGATGAACTTTAATTTAATAAATTTTTGAAAAACTAATATTTATTGCCTCCGATTTTATTTCCGAAAATCGGGGCGTTACAGGTGGGTGCATGTGGATCAGGTAATTTTTGCATTGCTTGCTTTGTATCTTTTGCGAGCACTTTCCAACTAAAAAAGCAAAAATTCAAAATCGAAAAAATTGTACAATAAACAAACAAACAGCCAAGAGAATCTCAACAGGAACCGATGCTTTATGCTTTCGTAAGATAGGGGAACAATGCTTACGGAGCGCCAAATAATAATCTCAGAAAAATGACACCTCCATATCAACTAGGGAGGAACCCAATGCAGGACTAGTTGGAACTGGGGATTCTACTTTACTCTTATTATGGAAAGGTTAAAAAAAAACCCTGGTCAGGAAGGATCTAAACATTGATTATTTATGGAATTCCATTTGACCAAAAAACAAAAAAAAACATTGATTATTTATCAATTTTTTCGAGAAATTTTTGAGTGCCGAGCGGATAACACCTGGCGGTATTCTGCGCGCATGCATCTCAGCAGTCCAAACGTGTTTTGGGTAGCCCCAGATTTCTACTCTCCCTCTCTCCCCTCACCCGACCATTTTCTCTCTAAAATCCGGACTGTCCAAAACACGTTTGGACGGCTGAAATCACATGCGGGGCACCCAAAAATTTCTCCCGTTTTTTCTAAGGAAAGAAAAGAAACAGAACCCACGTGTCCAAACCCTTCAGCTGACCAGGGGGAAATATTCTAATCGTGCCTAGGAGAAGTATATTAATTTCTATACCAGTCCTGGTTTTATTTATTTTTATCGAAAATAGCAATCCCAGTTGAAGTATGATACTTCCAAATTAGAAGCATTTGTACGGCCGGTTCCTAATAAGACCGGTCTAGGCGTGTGATAAGCCCAAACAAATGTTTCTCTGTTTGTGATAAACAAACGAAAGGGAGTTTCGAGGACCTTACGTTTTACGCTGTATGAACACGGGATCTGTCTTTATCTTGACGGATTACGTGCCCACGTCAACCACCTTGATAAGTAATATAACTGTATGATTGATGATTTTCTTTCGTACAACCTTGACAATTTCGTATCGTACGGTTGCATGTTAACCAGCCCAACAATCTACGCAAAATACTACTAGTAATTCAATCTCCGCCACGGCGCCACATGGTGCTCTACACTCTTTTTAGTTAACACAAATGTGCGGTAAAGAAGAGCTTGGGGGTACCGCCAAGTAATGTCCAAAGGGCATGATTAGTTAACTTTTCTTGAAAAATTCTTGGTAAGAAAAAAAAGCAACTGCGTACAAAGAGGAATCAGAAAAATAGCAAAACATACTCTCAGAAATATCTAATACTCCAATTTTAGGAGAATTGATATTCACACTTTCAAAACAACTAACCGCACTCCAAAAAGGGAGTGCAAAAATCTAAATCTAAATATATGAGAGTTGGGGGAGCAAAGGGACAGTGGCAAAGTGCTGTCCCGATCGAGGGGGTCCCGCTCCGATCTCGCTTTGATGATCATAAATGTTCGCTTCGTAGAGCTCGTTGAGTTGAACAAGTATGCAAAAAATCAGTTCGATCGGATATCATTAAGTGCCTAATCCGTCAATGGAGTGACCATAGGGGCTCTCTACCCGTCAATGGAATATTCGGTTCGAGCTATAGCTACCGTCCGAAAGGACGGGCAGTCACCACGGCACCACTTTAGTACACAATTGGTGAAAACCCCCCCTCTTTGATCCACAAATGAGATTTGAGTACCTGCCGAAACTCGAACTCTCGCCTGCATTAAGGGAGGTAATGAGCCTCACCAACTCGGCGTGTGCCCTGACACTGGTGCACATATTTTTCCTGCTGGAAATCCAGGGATATACGTCCCAAAAAACTAGGCCGTAATTTCTCCGCATATGCATTGTTAAACGGACTTAGTCCAAATCAGCCCATGGATCCCAATGATCCACCGGGATGAACCCAACCCAACCCGACCCAATTATTTTCATTTTTGGGCTGACCCAAGCCCAAGTACTTCACTGTTTCCTTCGTCTCTCTCTCTCTCTCTCTCTCTGAGCTTCATCGGATCCGAAAAATGTCGACGATGAGCCTACTCAGAGCCGCGGCGAAATCCCACCGTCTGATCCGAACCAGCAACCAAAATCGAGGGCTTTCGTTGCTCCTTCGCGACTCGCCGATGCATTTCTCGACCGAAGCTGCAGATCATCAGCCCAGTAGCCAGGACAACCCTTCCGTTGATTCTTTTCTTCGCCCCCCAACCAAAGGTTCTCATCAATTACTCCAAAACCTCTCTAAGCTCGCCATTTATTTGGAATTCCCTTAGTTTTTTGGATTAGGGTTTTGTGTGCTTATTTCTTTTTTCTCATTTCATATGCTTCTGTTTAACAACTTAAGTAGGGTTTGGGCCCTTAGTAGTTCTTGGGCTGCAAACGAGCCGAGCTGTGCCATGTTGTGTTTGAGCTCGGCTTGTTTAATAATTGAGCCAAAAACTCGAGCTAGAGCTTGGCTCGGCTACAAACGAGCCAAGCCCTTAATGAGTCAAGCCTGATTCATTTACTAAATGAGCCTCCATAGACGAGCTGAGCTTTGGAGAGTTATGCTCGGCTCGTTTACTAAACGAGCCCAAAACTCGAGTTTTGAGCTCGGCTCGATTACTAAACGAGTCGATCCGAGCCGAGCCCTAACGAGCATAGCCTTGAGCTGCTCGCGAGCAGCTTGGTTCGTTTACAGCCGTAGTTTTGGGTGACCTGAATTTATTGGAGTTAGTGTTTTGTGTGCTTATAGTTTTTTCTTTTTGTTGAATTGTGTATCACTAAGTGAGGTCAACAAATTTTGATTCAGAATGCATCAGTTAAATTAATCATTTCTTTAGCTTAGTTTAGTTGGAAAAGCTCGTGTGATTGCACTTTTTTTTTTTTATAAAATTTCTTTATCCTTATTGATTTCCTTTTGGCTGTGTGTAATTATTGGACGCAGTGTTTACTTTAGCTCCCAGTTTGATGATTTTGTAAAGTGAAGGAGAATAACTTTCATTGTGAGGATATTCACTATTCAGAACCTTGAGAACAAGAAATGGCTGTGATTTGTGTCTTGCATTTAGCAGATAGTTAGCCTTTACCTGAAATATATATATTTTTATTGAACATGCTTACTTGAAAGATAAATGGCCATCATTTGACGCTAGGATGATTATTTGTTTAGTTTAAAGAAGTTTTTTTACATGTGCCCCGCATGAAACTGCTGCTGAAATTTATTTTGTTTTCTACTTTGCTGTTCTGGATCAAGGACTTTCTTGTTTTGGCTCACATGATAGCATTTGATGTGCGAACCCTCCATCTTGTTCCTTTAAAGATGAAATAATCTGTAGACTGAAATTGTTTAGTCAAAATTGGGTTTTTTTTTTAGATTGGAGTCTTGTAGTTATTCATATTTACCAAAGAGATATTAGGGTTTAAGTTGCACATACATTTCTAAGAAGGTGGCTTTCCTGTGCCACTCACGTGTCTAACATTGTCACTTGCCAGTCCCTCATTTGAACGTCCTTCTGTTACTAAATTTTTTAGAAGCATGCAACAGTCATGATATGTGTTCATCATTCAGCCACAATGAAGCACTTTTCTACTTTGAGTGGTAGCTGGGATCAAATGATAAATTGAATGGTAATGGGGTACACATCTATTGATCTGTTATCGTTTGGCCTATGTAAGTTCAGGTTAAATTTTGAAGCCTTTCCATCAGGATCGGAAAAAAAAGTCTTCCAACCTTTTGTTTGCACTTCTTTTCTATTGCGTGGTCTTTAGAAATGATAACCAAAAATAAAGTGGACTTCAGAAATGGTATCCTACTATCTTGGGAATCTGGGATGGTTAAATTGTAATGTTTATCTAAGTGTAACATTGGAAATGATGATCATGATGCATTTCTAGTTTTTGTCTTGTCATTGCTGTGTCGTCTCTTATTATTTTTATTCGCAGAATCGCCATGGTGGTATTGTCGTGTCATCTTGTATCGTGTCTCTCCCCATATCTGCACAAATAATAACCAGTTCACATTCTAAGTTTCCGACATGTATTTGTGTTCTCTCTGGGATTTGGCAGGTTTTGTTTATGGCAAATTGGTTGGCACTACAAAGCACACAACAAAGAGTGATATTCTCAATTTTCTTGAAGATTGTGGGTTGAGTTTGGATGATCTCAGAGTGGACTATAGTCACTATCCCAGAGTCTACATGCCAACTGGAATGTAAATCGACTTAGTTATTGGGAAACTAATGTTTTCATTTGTTACTTGCTTGTCTATTTCAATTGTCTACACATCGTATTAGTAAATTGGGATTGCTTGAAATGATAAATCTGCTAACACTGTCTTGGGTATGCCTAGGATGATTCAATTCTCTTCTCAGGATGCATTTGATGCTGCTATCAAGGCTAATAATAGGAAGGGTCGCTTGTATAGGTTGGACAGGGTAATGCCATTATAACTGCATTTGCCTTGTGTGGTTGTTCATATTTTGGTCAAGGAGAAGTTTGATGCATTAATTATCATTGTTTCTCTGATGTCAGGCTGATCGGTCTCAGTGGGATGGTATTACACCCTATGATGGAAAAGTTGTAAGTAGAAGTTCTGGGTTATTCACTTTGTTTGCTGTAATTAAAACTGATATTTGAGTTGCTAGTTATTCTAAGGTTGATTTTTTGTCTCCTTGAATTACTCGAGCTATATGAATCACTAACCAGTTTCATTACCAGTTATTCTGTTCATTATATTCTCAGAACTTGAGCAAACCATATTTTGAAGTGGCACCTGAATTTCACCTCAAATGGTATTTGGTGGTACCGTGGTACAAAACTTAAAAATAAGATCTTCTGTATTTTTGGTAGTGTAATTTATTCTAGTATATGCATTAAATGAAGATTATTCCTTCCTATATCCTGGAGTGCAGGACCTGGACTGTTAGTTTCCGATATTTGTAACCTGTTTTGTGCTTTTAATTCAGATAACATTATCTGATCGCACTATTTTGGTGTGGCTGAGAAAGTTCAACTGTAATCTATTATTAGGCAAGTTTGATTTTTAAGCATGGGAGTGAACATGATATGATTCATAGCACTGAAGGAGAGCCAAAAGTGCTTACTGCTTAGATCTGGTTGCATCAGCTATCAAATATGTTTTGGCCAATATAGCTTTGCGACTTTTGGGATGGCAACTTTGGTAATTTGCATGGACATTTGGTTAACAGCATGCCTCAGGTGAGATTATTTTGATGTGCCTTGTTAGGTGTTGCTGCAAGGAATCCCTCGAAATGCGGTTCCAGATGACGTAGAGCGATTTCTTTCTGGATGTGTTTACGATGCATCCACAATGCAAATATTTGTCAGGTAAGGACTCAAAGTGGACCCTTGGTGTAAACTTACTGTGATTAGGAATTTTCTTATTTTCCTCCATTGGGGATCTAATAACAGTGACAACTCCCTTATATTATCCTCAACTACATCAGTAGATTGTTTTGTCAAACTCCCCTTCTCCCACCATATGACTACGGCTCTAGGCACCTGATCGTATTTTTCCCCCCTTAAGTGTGTGAAAATCATGTGAAGGTCATTCTTTTCATCTCTAAGAAGAAAATGTAATAAGTACATATCAACATGAAATTTGTTGTTCATGTCAAGCAACGTCCAAGAGGAACCTAAAAAAGGGCATATCGGATCTGTGCCCAAAGAAGTACACATCCTGTACTCACGGTATATCATGTACCGATATGTTTTTGGTGGGTACCTATTTTATCGTATTGGTGCCATACCAGTTCTCGACAACATTTTTGGAGTACCCGTGCATTATAGCTAGAACTAGTAACATTTTAACATGGTACGAGAACATGCAATAGATTCAATGTAAGAACTGCATTGTTGACTCGAAAACTATGGTTGCTCAATTGCAAATTGAGTCATAAATTGTTTTGCTAAACTGTTGAATTATGATTCATATCGAATCATGATTCGTAAGATTCACTTCCTTTGATACCATGAAAATCAATATGACCGATCTAGTTCTTGTTATTTTCTTGATAGAGCGGTGAAAATACCGCTGGTTAACCCAATTAGAAACAAAACTAAGTGTAGGAGAGGTTCAAATCGAGCCCTACTATGCCGGAGAATATAAGTGTTGGAGAGGTATGGCTGATTAACGATTAGAGGAACAAGAGATGGAGTGATCTAGGGGGGGTGGGGGGGTGAAGGAGAAGACATGAGTGTACAGAATGGACTAAGGCAGTCAGTTTATGTGGGCGAGGTTGTCTCAGAGTTCATTGGTGAAAGATAATAGAGACACTATAGAAAGGATATTCTCCTTCCTTATAATCTATATACTCACCAACTCTCTCTCTAGGTGTCTTTTCGTCTCTCTAAAATCTGAGAGGAATGTCTCATATTTATAGGCATTTGGGGCCAGTACTCAAGAACCATGTGGCTCTATAACGCATCGACACGTGTTCTTTACGTACCTGTTGACCACCGGGGTAGCGTAGCAGCCGTAGCTGACCCGCGCGAGTTTCAAGTGTCCCAGCCTCTCCCCCTTATCGTGGAGAATCCTTTCTCCTTTTGAAGCCACCGTGCCTCTAGATCTCCCCCGTGCGGTCAGCACTTGTTCAGCGAGGCCAATTCAGCAACCAAGCCTCAGAGGGCTCCTCGGGTCTTGCCTTTGACTGTAGCAGACGTAGATGTCTGGGCACTACGTTGGAGCCAATTGACAACTCGTGTTATATGCCTTTTCCTCAGGGCCACGCCAATACTATCTCCATTCTGGGCCCAAGTCTCCTGTTCGGATGGCTCATTCAGTTAATGTTATTATATCGGGCTTGCCCCCTGCTCGAGCCTTGCGGGGGTAGCGCGAGACCCACGCCACATATTTACTGACATGGCGCAGGCCTTGCCAGCTCGCGATTCTGCCACGTGTTGCTTCGCGGTTGGTCAGTCAAAATTATTGACTTAGTCGAACATTCAAGGGTTGACCTTGCCCGCAATGAGTAATTAAGGGACGTGAAAATGGGATATGTATATGACTAGCTATATTATTCCCATCTCCAACTTGTTGAAAGAAATGAGACATACAAAATTCCCCAACAATGGGTGCTCTGCAATCAACTGAGATATTCGACTGCCTTCCCAACAGGGGACCCACTCGAAGTGCTCATGGAGCTTGTTTTGTGCTTCAGTCCCATGATTCAGAGCTACGTAGTGGTTGAGGAAAAGTCTTTGCCTACCGAGCATTGGGATATGTTCATCTGTCCATCTTCCTCGGTAACCCTGATCTGCTGCCATCCCATGCTGCCATCCCAACATTATAAAATTGAATGTACTTCAATGCAGCATCACTGTACTTGGAGCAACAAGCATTGTCATTAAACCATTTATGTCGTCGGGAAACTTCATGGGCACAAAATTAAGAAGCTCTTGCACTGATAAAAGAGCCCGGGGGTCTGATGTTTTACGGCATATGTCACCGAGCAAGAATTGGTTGCTGCTCACATTCTTCGAACTAATTGAACACATCAGGCAAGAGATTTGGCTCTCGTCCCTCGACCACTAACCTAGAGAGAGAAAGTTGGAGAGCACTTATTCCAAGGAAGGAGAATATCCTTTCTACAGCGTCCCTATTGTCTTTCTACTGGGGACTCTGAGTCAACCTCACCCACACAGAGTGACTGCATTAGTGCATTCTGTACACTCATGCCTTCTTCACCCCCAGAGTACTCCATCTCTTGTTCCTCTAATCTTTAATCCTCCATACCTCTCCAGCACTTATATTCTCCGGAATACTAAGGCTTGATTTGAATCTCTCCTACACTAAGTCTGCACAGAATTGCATGAATCTTAGTGAATCACAGTGAACCCCAAATTGAACCATATGATTTGCTTGATTTCCGAGTGAAAGACACGTCACACAATTCAAATCGAGTTGGTTGAAATTCGTATCAAACGGTGAACTGTGTGATTCTGATAAGCATGCTGTCAAACATGTTTAGTCTGTTTGTGGAGGAGAGCCTAGTGAGGGGGCAATGTTGAAGATAAATAATAAAATTGCAATTGAGTAGAATACCAAAAATATATCGCATGTACTAAGCCGCGCTCAACCTTGGATCTTGGAGTAAAATTCCCTCTTAACTGCTCAGGTTTTTATACGATTTCGCGATTCACGATATAACTTTACTTTTGCAGGCCATCGCCGTACCTGATTAGAATGGCAACTGTACACTTCCCGTCAAAGACACAAGCAATGCATGCCTTCATTACGAAGAACAGAGGGTTCTGTCTCAATAGTCAAATCTTGGTGAGAGTTCTCCATTAACAACTTATTCCCATTTAGACTCTTGTAGTTCTTATTTGTAGCCATATTTGAACTGAAAATGGTTAGGTATTGCAGCACAACTTCAAATTAGACTTGCTTGTTCTCAAGTTTGCTTGGAATTTTCCCATTAATGAGAAGGGTTTGGTGTCTGATGTTTGTTTTTTCCCCTTTTCTTTGGGTCCATTTTTGGGATTTTTCCCGGTATTGTTAGGCATGAAGACACCAATCTTGAAATGTGTGGCAAATAGCAAACCGACAACAACGTTCATATTGTTATTACTATAACTTTGTGGAATGTAATTCAAAAACTTTCAGTTCAGTTTCTAGGAGTCTTGCGAGAACCCAAATAATCTAAATGCTTGCATTGCGAGCCCATGCTAAGCATGTCCAACGATCATGGAATCCCGTACAAAAGTAAATCACAAGATCTGTGCTGGCCATGTTTTCATTCAAATCCATTGATTTCTTTGCTATATCGACGGAAATGTATCCAAGTTGCTTGACAATGAGCACTTCTCCCCAGTCCATGAGACCCTCTACATGTGCACAGACTCAAACTGCTGATGAGCATCTGGTTTTTGCCATTCACTTTCTTATCCCATGGTAGACTTCCAGCCCCTCATCAAATTGTTTGACCCCAGTCGTTGCAATCTACTACACTACGTTTTTCACTGTCATTTCATTGTGTTGAAAAGTTTGATGAGGTTGACGCGCATTGTCTAACGTATTGCATTTGACGCACAAATCGATATGAAATCTAGCTTACTAGTCATGGTGGAAAACCATTCAATTGCCAAGTACAAATTTGAAATTGAACAGTTATCGTTCTCACACACGCAAATGACTCCTGTTTCGTATTTGGAAAACCATTCAGTTGCCAAGTACAATTTTGAAATTGAACAGTTACTGTTCTCACATGCGCGAATGACTCCTGTTTCATATTTGGACGCAAATCTGTCACTGTGATCCCCAAGGCGAAGGTTGTGGAAGAATAGATGTGGTTATGGTCGATGGTGGCGATGCTCTTGAATGTATGATAGAGAAGTTTAGGGGTCAGTGCTGGAGCCCCCATTTCATGTGAAAATTTGAAATTGCTAAAAATTACTCTCGAAGTTGAGATTTTTTTTTTTGCAATCTTGACCCCACAAAATATAGGAAAGTGTCCAACAAGCCCACTAAAATGGACCAACTCATTCCAAACAAAATTTGTATGAGCTACCCACTCCTTTAAGTTGAAAATATATTTGAAAAAATATTGAATGAGCTAACGATTGAAAAATTGGTCAAATCAAAACACACACACACACCACATGAAGGACAATCAAGTAAAGAACATGATCAGAAAAGACACAGATATATATGTTGCTCTTCAATTGTATAGTTGAGTGCATCCACGGTTTATATCAATTTTTATTATGCATTGAAGAATGAGTACCGACTAGATTGACTATTGCGTATAGCAAGTACTTGTATCCTAGGGCGGCCCCTTGGACCCTTGTGACCTAACCAGGCATGTCAAACTCCAAATAGTCAGCGAATTGTGAGACTTCACAGACCCAATACTAACTACTCAAGGCTCGTATTTCACGTGTCCTTTCTATTAGAGTTTCTTAAAAATGTTACGCCCTTATAGATTTGGTAAAGCTAATTCATAAACAAAAAGTTATATCTATGTAGTAGTTTTCTTACTAGAGATAAAGATATCAGGGGATAAGTAGGTTAGGTTCCTACTAAGAACATCAATGTTACTCCGTCAATTCGAACCTAAAACTTCACTAACACATAGTAACATGTGTAGTGTTACACGACTGCTTTGCTCTTTTATAACAAAATAGACTATTCTCGTACAGCTTGACCTTCTTCAGCACAAATATTAGGGTCGTTTCAAGTTGTCCAGGCACCGTTATCGATATTTTTTTTTTTTTTGGTGGAGTTATACATACACCGTTAAATAAACAATGACATAACCAAAATTAAATAATCAAAACTTATCACCTCATTTTTTGGTTATCTATTTAAGGGGTTGCTAAAGTTAACAATGTGAAGTCTCCCAATGGTCCATAATCAAAACTCATTTTTAGTAGAGAGAGTTGGGAATAAATGTAAGTGGATGGGTCTATTGATAGTGATGGGAGAAGAGATAAAGGATAGAGAGAGAGAGAGAGAGAGGTGGTCCCCATAAAAAAATGGTTATTTCAAAGAGAAAAGGTAAAGGTTGCTAATTTTGGTTATTCAAACACCAAAAGATAATTATCCAGATTGACTACTAAATCTCGTTGATACAGATTGTAGCAGCTTAACAAATCAACAACCAGGATCTGGAGAAACATAAAATGGGTTCCAATTTACTAAAGCAGAGAAACATGAACATTCCATAGTAGGATCATGATCAGAAGAGGCAGGGATCCAAGGTGGAGGGTACCGATGATCACAACGCTCGCGTTTAACAAGATGAAGGCCGAGTTGGTACAATTTTGTGCCCGGCTGATGTGCAGAAACATTTCCTGGAACAATATTTCCAAATTGATGGGGTATTTCATCTTCATAGGCTGATTGGGAGCTCATATCTTCTTGTTCCTCCTTGTATAGAAGCCAACCTCCTTTACTTGCACAAATTCACCTCCAGACACTGAAATATTGATTTCATCGCCGCCTTCCAAATGATTTCCAAATTTCCAATAACTTAACCACATCATGTCTTCACCATCTTTTGCCGTTCCAAAGACATGTGGGGGGCAATGGTTCCAAACCAAGCCCTTCGTCCTATTACTTACAACCGTATGTGGTTCATAGTCTTTTGGATCACGAGAGCACTCATAAGCTGAACACAGATTTAAGCCTCGGGTCCTTGAATTAAGATAGAAGGCACAATAAAATCAATTGAGGCTCCTAGATTCTTGAAATTGAACCAGGGTGGAACCTCGCTACCAGGAATATAAGCGGAGATTATATATGTTTCATAACATACCTGTGTCACAGAAAGAAAATCTAAGCATCAGAGAGAGAGAGAGAGAGAGAGAGAGAGAGAGAGAGAGCACCTGGAGGGGAAGCCTCCTTTGTCGCATGCCATGCCATGACGTTAGTTTTACAGTTAGGTTTCCCATGGATTGCAAGTTCGACAACCCCAAATTATTAACAATCTTAGCTTCAACGTTTCCTACGGATTCTACTTTGAATAGGCTCAAAGTCTCTAGAGAAGTGGTTGTTGGACGGTGGGAAATTTGAAAAGTTACTTCCTCCAGCAATTTATTACATGCAAAAAAGAAACCAAGTAGTTGCGGGAGCCTTGGGCAAGAATAAATGTACAAGTACTCAACCTTCAGACCTCTGATGAAATCTGGGAGGCCACGAAATTGATTGAACGACAGATCTAGTTCCTTCAGTGACCATAGATTGCTAAGGTCTCTAGGGAAATCATCCTCCGAAAGATTACATTTCGCTAGATGTAATTTTACCAAGGAACATGGTGAAGAAGACCATGAAATTTTTGGACTTTCTCTTGGCTTCAACCGCCAAGACCAGATGAAAGATTGCACTGCATTTACCTGCCCATTGGTAGGGACAGATTGATTTAAAGCAATTCCATTTACCGCGAGCATAGTTAGAGACTCCATATTTCCCATGTTTGTCGGCAATTCGTCGAGATTTGAGCAACCAGAGATGACAAGCGTTTCCAAATGTTTTAGCATACAAATGCTTGTCGGAAGATTCCTCAAATTTTTGCAGTCTTCCAAATTTAACATAACAAGCTTGTCAAGGCGTCCAATGGATTCATGAACCTCAACCAAACTTGTACAATTTTTAAGTACCAGTTTCTCAAGATTGAGGAGTTCTGAAAAGTTGGGAATTTTGGCAAGGTTATATGAATGACTGAGATTGAGGATTTTTAACAACCGTAGAAATTGCAAAAGAAGGGGGGGTGGGTGGGTGGTGGTGGATTCACTTTCTCTCCAAAGGAAAATCACGAGGTATGGACTTTAAGTGGAAATTCACGCCAGCATAACCATCTTAATCCTTTGGAAAACTTTTTATAGGGCCCACTAATATGTATACAATTCAACTGCAGAAGTTTTAGTTTGCGCATCTTTGCAAATGCATTAGCTTCCAAAGCCACTAGATTTGATTTTTTTGGATCAGTGGGTTCGAGGTGAGAGGAAAAGATGCTAAAACCATATCTTTTAAGCGAAGAACCCACATTTAACAATAAGGACTTCTGAAGGAACTCTTCATAGCGACATTTTCTATTATCACCAAGAATCGTACTAGCATATATATCTTCCTTCAGCGCATAAATATTGAGTTTAAGGCCTTCGACTTTGCTTGTGCCCTAACATAAGAATGAGAAAAAAAGGAAAGGGAGCATGTGTGGCAGGAACAATGATTAGTGAATAGAATCCCTACAAATATTCATACAAAAATACATACTAAAGAGCATAGTATAATTCTTACATTGTTTTCTCTCAAAACATTAAGTGCATCCTTATGATTCCAAAGGATGCTACGTTTGCCTGGCTCCTTTGGTGACTCTTGGTGAACAATCTCTCTTCCCATTTCTTGAAGCAAATGATGCATTACCAATGTATTACTTCTATCAATCGATATCAAACATCTGTCCATGAGGTTTTGAATGCCAACCACTATGTAAAATTCACATCCGTCTAAGATCGTAACAGTGCAATCCTCATTGCTTCCAACAAAAAAAAAAGCAAGATTGAGGAATAGATGTTTGTCGTGGTCATCTTGTAAAGAGTCGTAGCTTATTTGAAGTTTTTCAAGGATTTGACTGTCGGGAATCATTTTCAATTTTTCCAATTGACTTTCCCATACGTTTAAGCATTTCCCTGATAGAGAAGAACCTAAAACTTTAATTGCTAATGGAATCCCTCCACAATAGCTCACAACCCTTTTTGAGACCTCTCCATACCCATTGTCGGGATAACATTTTCCGAAGGCATGCCAACTAAAGAGCCCTAAGGATTCCTCACCGCTCAGTTCTTCAAACTTGTGCATCTTATAGAATTCATAAGCCCCTAGTAACCACTCACGCCTGGTGGTTATGATGATTTTACTTCCTAGAAAAAGCCAACCTCACTTTCCAAGTAGTGCATCTAATTGGTCAAGTTTATCTACATCATCAAGAACTACGAAAACTTTTTGGAAACATATGGCATCTTTAATCATAGCAGTTCCTTCAGCAATACTGTTTGGTTTTACTTTCCTAGTCTTCAAAATGTCTGTAAGAAACTGTCTTTGTAAACGAAGTAAACCATCTTTTTGTTGTGAAATTTCTCTTACATTTGCAATAAATTAAACTGCTAGCCTCAAATCTTGAGAAATTCAAATTATACAGAAATGTTGCAGTGGTTGTCTTGCCTATTCCACCCATTCCACAAATCGCAACCATGCCAACATTACTTGGTCCATCTTCTAACCAAAGCTGAACGTTTTTGACTCGTAAATGCATTCCAACCAAGTTGGGGGCAATGTACAAGGATGTGCGACTTAGTTTATCTTGAACCACTTTTATGATTTTCTGGATAAACCTTGCCTCGTGTTTGAAAATTATGATGAAGACGGGACATAAAAAACAATAAGAATACATGATTGAATCGCACAAACCAAGAATTAAACATTTCAAAGCAATAACTAACAAAAATGAGCACGTTATTGGCACTACTGCAATAATGGGATGAAAAGTGACACAAATTATGCCTAGCTAAAGAAGCAAGCTACGAGGAAATTACCCATCAACTTGATTTTGTAAATTCATCCCGGCCACATCTGCAACTTCTCTAAGCGCAACCCTCCATGTTTCTACCTTATCCTTCAATTTCTCTTTTGCCAGTTCACTTGTTTCTGATTTGAGCTTTTCTTCTTGCCTTGTAAATGCTTCTTCCAAACTGCCTAGTTGCTTCTTCACTTCAGATGGATCCACATCATAGAAGACAAGTAGAACTACGTGTCCAAGGGTCTTGCATTTAAGAATCATCACAAGCTCTTCAAGGCACCAAGTTGACGAGGCATAGTTCTTTGAGAAGATAATTATCGAAATTCTTGACTCTCGAATCGCTTTCTCAAGTTCACACTTGATATCTTCTCCTTTTTCTAAGCCATCACCGTCTCTGAAGGTGCAAAATCCGGCTTGGTTCAAAGCTGTGTAGAGGTGATAGGTGAAAGTCTTGCGAGTGTCCTCGCCCCTGAAGCTCAAAAACACATGATAGCTACATGGAGAAGCCGAAGAAGAGGCTTCTTGGGATTTCATAGCAGACATTGAACAAAGCCCAAGAAAAGATTGAGGAGTCAACAAACAAGAGAAGAGAGCACTGTTATCTGCCAAGACTCCACATGCTATTCAATGTGTAGTATTTAACAAGGGATGCCAGTTGAGCAAATGAGAGACTCAACTGAAACCTAGTAATGGAAAAAGAGAAAAAATTTATTACGTACAGAGCTTTGTTGAAATAGTAAGCATGATTCTCACATTTGGGAACCGTTCTTTTGGAGGCTTGGTACTGATAAGTTTCAAAGTAAGTGGAAGGATTTAGTCAAAGATTTTTTTTTGAATAGAGATTTAGTCAAAGATTAGGTGAAGACTTTTGCCATTAAGTATTTGCAGGGGCAGACGCATGTAGTGGCAAGGTGGGTCAGTTGACCTCACTGGATAAAATTTCTCCATAGAGATATATGTAGATTTCTGGGCATTTTAGTAATTTTGCCCCAAGATCCTATCTCTCCCTTTTATATCTTGCCCTAAGTACTCTGCAAAAATTACAAAATTGCCCAACTTTTTACCCACTGTGGTCTCCTTTCAACAAGCGCTCTCTCTCTCTCTCTCTCTCTCTCTCTCTCTGAAAAAAGGAAGTTCCAAAGTGATCTTGCCTATTTGTTTTTTAAAATGTAAGATGCATTAAATTATAAGTATTAAATGTTTACAATTCTAAACCCCTGATAATTTAAAATAAAAACCTAGATCAATTTGAGACAAATTTGATTAATTATCTATATGATTGTGAATCTGTGATTTTGTTATTTTTTTCTTTTGTTTTTGGAATTGTACTACTAACTATGCAATAGTTCTTTTTCGCTTCAGTTTTCTTTATCACTATCTAGTACCTGCATTGGTTTATTCTAATTTTAGACTTGGAATTTTGTGTACATTGAGCAATAGATTTTTGATAGGTTAAAAATGATACTATCGGGAATCAATTTCAAAATATGAAAAATCGTCAGGGTCAGTTGGGAATCAAACGATATGTTATGGATTGACATTTCCACCTTTTATTTATCTATTATTATGAATTGATCTCTTTTTTTTAGTATCTATTCTATATAGTATTAGAGGGGGTTTTTCTATGAAAAACTTCATTGAGATGTGGCATAGTTTAGAATGACTCTAAACACACTTATATATGTTTTACCTATTTTAAATCTTATTGGCCCCAACAATAAGATAACTTCAAATTCGAAAAATCCTATTATTTAGGGGGGGACCAAATTTATTTACCTACCTATCTCTCTCTTGAAAAAACCCTTCCTTATCTCTATTTTTTTCCAGATGGTTGTGCACAACACGCACTGATACTAGTCATTGTGTATCAGTTTATGTTGTAGATACTTTGACCCCAGTAACACTAAATTCTAGGTCCACCCTTGAGTATTGGATTTTGTGAGTGTTTCAATAAATGTAAGCTTATCAATTAAATGTGTAGCTTTACCTATAAATAGGCTTGTAATTTATATTGTAAAAGTATGGGAGTTGAGTGAGAGAAAGAAAGAGAGAGGTGAGTGAGAGCTTTGTAATTGTTTGTGTGCTTTATCAATAAAAAGTGTGCTTATTATTGTGTGTGAGAAATCTCCTCCTCTAATCAGTGATTCCTATCTCTTCCGCTTTACAACAAGATTTCCGTGAATGTTTATGTTTACATGTCAAATCGCATGTGTCCAAAGTGTATCGTATGGTCCGGATTTTAAAAAAATTATTCGCTTGAAGAGTTAAATTCCTCTAGCGAATAGTTTTTTTTAAAAATCCGGACCGTCCATCGTGTAGCTCCGCAAATGATTTATTCACAAATCCTCCGTGAATAAGCCAATCTCATGGAAAAAGCATAAGCGAGTGAATGAACAGCTTTCTCTAAAGATATTTATGATATTTCCATGAGTGAGGCTTAGCTAGAAGCATGTAGCACCCATCCCGAATATTTAGTTATTTTAATTTGTGAAGTTGGGGTTGATTCGTAGGAGGTGAAACTTACGGGTGGTTTTATGTGGTTTAGGAATTAGAGCATAAGTTGTTTAGGGTTTCACTTGCATGTGATTATTTTCCTTCGTGTTATCAGAGAGAGAGAGAGAGAGAGAGAGAGAGAGAGAGAGAGAGAGAGAGAGAGAGAGAGAGAGAGAGAGAGAGAGAGAGCAGGAGAGGAGGAAGGGGAAAAGAGGAGGAAACTCTAGGCTGCTCTTCAAGGAATTATTCGAGATATCTAGAAAGCTTCTAAATTCTTGTAATAATTACTGGATGTTTATATGTGTGTCTATTGTATCATGTTAAATTTTCAAAATTTTCTGAGAAGTGTAGAAAAAGATAAAAATCATAAACCAAGCTGTAGTTGGATTGCTGGTTTTGTGCAAACAGCTTACAGATCTGTGTTATGCATCAAGTTTTTTATAGTTAAACAATTCTCCTGATTATGGGTCCTTATGAGTCTGAAAGATTGATAAATTGGTGATATTTTGGCATTAGAATTACCAAAAAGTATTAAGTATTCGATTTTTAATAAATTTTTGAACACAGATATTCTGCTAGAAATTGTACTTCGCTGCACAGAATTTCTGAGTTCGGAGGTGATTTTGACTAGGTTCCTTTATTGTGAAAAATATGAGAAAAAATCAGGGATAAACTTTGATATGTTATGATCTCTACGAAATTTGGGATTTATTAGATGCATATTCTAAGTTTGGCAGATTTTACAAGTTGGTGTAACCCTGTTGAGTTTTGTAGTTGCTGCATGGTCATATCTCTTAGCTCGAGTATCGGGTTTGCGCACGGATTTTTGATTCTGAAACTAGACTCGTATAACTTTCGGAATATGTAGGGGTTGTGGCTTAGTTTGTACTAGGTTAAATCAATTTTTGATTTGAAGTTGATAGACGTGCATAATCTACAATTTTGGGCAGTTGTGTATGTAACTTCGGACAAGCATAACTTTGTCGTTCGGACTCTATGTTGGGCAAATATTATATCAAAATTCATGTACCAAATGTGTACTTTCTAATGGTGGTGGTCTCATAACCTGGTTCTTAACCAATAAAAAGTTATGGTCAGAATACGACAGGAAGGTCATGGTTTTCAAACCAATTTTAAGAGTTATGTCATATTTATACTCTTACGTTTGATTGGAGGCACTTCTAAGCCTTAAGATGGACATATTTGTATTCGTTGGGTATCATCTAATACCTTATTAGTTTTATATTTTGGTATCAAATAATTGTTAAATGGTTTAGGGGTGTTGGTGGCCTTGTTAACTTTTTTTGACACTTGTTAGCATGGTAAATATATTATGGGGTGTATCATATATTTACTTAAACATTCGAAGGGATTTGTATGCTAATAGGAGTTAGCCTGTGACTAGGTAATGAGCTGGTCAGATAGGAGGTGCGAAAACCGTAAGTTTGGCGTATCTCGGTCGATGCAAAGGTGAGTGTGTTTGATATGGTTCTTCTCCATATAATACTGTTGTGGTGGTGAGTGTATATCTTGCTAATTGTGTTTAGCTTTTGATATGGTTATCTTTAATGAGATATTGTTGTAGTGAGGGGTGTATATCATGCTATTGCTGTTAGCTTTTGATATGTTGTGAATGTTTGCGTGTGAGGCACACCATGTCGTAAGCCATCGTTCAATGGACGATGGTTGGGAGCATAGTGTGTGGGACACGAGATTTGGTTGTGATATGCGTGTTAGATGAATATGCATGCCGATGGGTGTTGATTGAACCGCCGAAGGTTAGCGTGTGAGGCATACCATGTTGTATGTCATGCTGGCTAATTATCGGTTGATGAGAGCATGGTATGTGGGACACATTGTCTTGGGTACATGCGATGTGGCAGACGTGTCACTGCATGTGATGTGATTATATTCATTTTATTGTACATCGTATGTTACTACACAGTTGAGTGGACAAGTTGGTTATAACTGTTGTATACATTCGAGTATTTCAGTTACGCTGGTGATGTGTATTCTTGTTGATATTCCTTGGGGTATTGTGGTATTATATTGAGCGTTTCTATATCTTACACACTTTGCCTTCCCTTTTTGGTCTGTCAGGTAGCAGGTTGTTTAGAGTGAGTCCACTACTAGTCGTTGTGTTAAGGTGTTTGCTAGCGTCAGGTGGGGTTTTGGTTACGTTGTGGACTCACCTTAGCTGGTGCAGAACTTAATTTGTAAGGAGTTGTAACTAAGGATAATTAAAGCTTTTAAATTGTATAGGTTGTAATTAAATTTGGTCGATGGCTGGCGTTCTATTTGAGGTTAGCCTTGGACGTTGTGGATGGTCGAGTTTGTTGTAGGTGGTTGATGAAGAAGTTGGTTTATTCAAGTTGTAAGTAAGTCGTCGGTGGATGTGTTGAAGTATAGAATTTTTAAAATACTATAACGCAGATGTTATTTTTTGGCTGTGTGATGTCATGGTTGGTTGGTCAATACGTTGACTCATTTTTATGTTAAGGTGATAAGCCTTCCGCTAGGTGTTTATTTCTGACAGGTTATGAGGTATGGCTTGGTCTCCTGTGTGGAATGCCATGTGGTCGCGTCGACTCGGGCCCACTTTGGGTGCCGTTTGCGGGGCGGGGCGTGACAAAGCAACTAAACACAAATGTAAACCAGTAAATCCGCTGTCGCCTTGCATCTGTGGGACATTCGGCTCTCGTTGTTAGTCAAGATTTGATCAATACGGGAAATGCTACACACACAACCAATAAAGCACAACCAACCCACACAACCGCTGACGTCAGCGTGACTTAAGCACAAAACGATGTCGTTTTATTTAAATAAATAAAAAAAACCAGGTCGTGAACAGCGCTCCCCCTTTCCCTTTCCCTCCACCTTCACAATCAGAAATTCAAAATCAGAGATAAGAGAGGGCTTCCCGACTGACCCAACCCGGCACACTCCCACCACCACCGGCGACCCAATCCCGGCGCACTCCCCCAGCTTCAAGGCGACAGAGAGGGGCCTTCTCTTCCAGCAATTACATGGTTTGTACGCTTTACTGCATTTGGTTTTACACTTTATGTCATTTATGTGGATGTCTTAGAGTCAAGGAATAAAACTGACAATATCTAGGGCTTATCATGAGAATTGTAAGTGCTTTGTAACTTTGTAATTGAAGCCAAAACTTGGTGTTTGTTTGTTTGTTTTTTTTTTGACGGAATCGAAGTGCAATCAACAGAAAAAGACAAATTTTTTTGTTGGGCCACTAATCAATCCTTGTACATATGCTTGTAAATTGAAAGGGAAAGAGAAAATCTTAAACTGACTTGCTGCAAAAAAAAAACCCTTATGCGAAATAGAGCAGTTTTTCTGTAAAAAGAACCCCTAATGCGAAATAGAGCAGTTTTTGGCATGGGCAATTAGTCATGCGTAAAAGGTACCGGTCATATTTATGGTGGGATATTAATCAATTATTATGTCCGTATTTTTCCCCCCTTTTTGGAGAGTGGTTTTGTGAAAGGTAAAAGTTGTATATTTGTATGAATATGTGAAGGGACAAAGTTAGAAATAGAATTCGTGTTCTAGCTTATTGTATCTTATATTGTTGTTCACTCTAGTCATTGCATTATGAGTTTATTATTTTGGCAAAATGGGATTTGGCATGTATGTAATTGTTTCATTTTTTTAACTAATAGATGATGTCACCGGATTCTGTTCCGTCTGCAATGCCTCCAAACAAAGAGTGTGTAAAAAAAGAAGAGGTATGGAGTGGAGACTATCAAGATGAAATAGATACTACCGGAGTTGGGAAGGAGGCAACAGAAAATTGTGAAGATACAATTGAAGAATCGAAAGAGGGAATGATATTTGATACATCAGAGGAAGCTTATTCGTATTACTCAAGATTTGCTAAAGAAAAAGGATTTGCTGTGGCAAAAAGAACATCGAGAAAGGGAAAAGATGGAAAGTTGAAGGATGTAACTATAACATGCAATCGTGCTAGAAAGGCAAGGGTGACAATAAGCAACCCGGTCAAACCACGACCACAATAAAAAATTAATTGTCCAGCTCATGTTACTGTTGTGTTGCACTCGAATGGAAAGTGGAGGTTAAACTGAGTTGCTTTAGTTCACAATCATGACCTGAGTCCGGGAAAGGCAAGGTATTTGAAGAGCAATAGGGTACTTGATGAACCCGTGAAAAGAAGACTGGAATTGAATGATAAAGTGGAGGTTATCCTCGTAGAATGTCAATAAATCACAAAGCTAGGTTTTGAAAAAATTTCGGCCTGTGTTTATATTGTGTCCTGTGTCCATGTCGTGTCCTACGACTTGATTGCTTGTTAGTCTCGTGATAACCTTTCATAAAATAACGCTACTTTAGTTGTTGTTGATGATAGGTTATTCTTTTTGATTAATGGAAATGGACATATTCCTGGTAGAATGTCAGTAAATCACAAAGGTAGGTTTTGGAAAAATTTCGGCAAAATCTCCTCTATTTTTGGTCCTAGCCCGACGTCTCGCATCTTAGCCAGTATACCAGAAACAACACCAGTTTACGTACAAGCCCACGCCGAACAGTTCTCATTCTAAATCATCATTCACAAGTCACATTCATAGCCAAATTATCATTTCATAACGAAAACCATAATACAATAAATTTAGAAACCACGCAGGGCCGTTCTCATCACTGTAGACACCCCATTCTGGACTGTCCAGATAACGTTATTTGTCGATCATTTGTTTCCCCCAATGATGATTATAGTCGAGAACAGTCTGAGGACGATGGTGTGTTTGAGCTTTGAGCATCCCGAGCCTCTTTCAAACCCCTTTCAAGCCCTTCAAACTAGAGCCAAACGGCCCAAGCAAAACCCAACTGGCTTACGTCAGTACCTTGATGACGTACGCCAGTTAGCTGCCACGTGTCAGTCATCGACCGTTGACTCAGCTATCACTGGCGCATGCCGGTAAAAGTGTGGCGCACGCCAGTCAAATCAAGTCAAATCAACTTTATTCAGCCACATGGACGAGACTTTTGTGCCACCCTGACGTCGGCCACAGTAGCCCCTGATGATTATATCGTCCAGGCCCGTCCCCCTTCTCTCCTACACCCCCCATCAAGGCAAGTCCCATGCATTTAATGCATGGGAGGCTCCCTTCCTCAAGCAACCAGCCAAACAGGGCCTTAGCACCAGACTGATCTCAGTCTCTCTCCCCTATAAATACCCCCCTTTGCATTCATTTGCAAGGGGTTAGCCTCATTAAGAAGAAAAAACTCTCTTCTTCCCTCTTTCTTGCTCTCCATCTCTTTTCTTCCATTGAAAGAGAAAAGAAAGCAACCCACTTCCATACACCCTACTGATATCCAGTCACCATCTAAGCCTCCATCTCCAAGCTTTAAGCTCAATACCACATTCAATCCTCAAACAAAAAGGTATACCACCTTTGTGTCCCTTTTCTGTTTTTGACCCCTGAGGGGAACCAGTAAGGCTCAGGCTAGTAAGCAATACTAGTCCTGGCCTCAAACTGGTAAAATACGACAAACGTATGAGATGGACCATGGCGCATGCCAGTACATATATGCCGTACGCCAGTCATGGCAGTATGAGTACTACTGACGTGGGGATCATGGATCGTCATTTCTGTTACTTTATCTTTTTGTCAATCACCCTTGCATGATAAATAACCAGTTTACTGCTTTCTGTATATTTAGAACTGTTTAGATGTGGTAGTTATTGCTTACTCTTCGTCTATTCAAAAGGCCTCTGGGATCCTTCTGGTCATGTTCCAGAGCCCAGATGATGCAAAGCCAAGCACTGGATTAGGGTCAAACGTGCGTACGATAGTCCATGACTGGCGTACGACAGTTAAAACTAGGATCCAGTGGCTGGCCCTTGCATTTTAGCTTAAACTTGGCCTCTTTTATGTCCTCACTCTGTTTAGGGGGTTTCCTGTCTATTTTTATGGCTTCCAGTTATTTCATCTGTCTGTAACTATGTATTTTCTGCTATATTAATTGTGTGGTTTGCCCTGGGTATGTGCTGGTCCCTTTCCAGAGCCCAGAGGATTGCAAACAAAGACTGAAAAACCAGGTAAGTGGAGCACGCCAGTCCAGTTGTGGCGTGCGCAGGTCCTACTTGCGTGCACTGGTTCGATCAGTGCACGCTGGTACGGAGTCTGTTCACGACCCTCCGGGGCAGCGTACCCCAACTTATTCAGACTGCTCTCAGTGCTTGTTCTCAATCTATGTTTACTATTGCAAGTAAATCATCCATAAGCATTTTGTCACATAATCACAACTTGTTACAGTTTTAATCCCCATTAACTGCTTCCCCCGCCCTAGCTTGGCTAAAAATGATCAAATGAGAGAAAAATGCAAACGTTTTACAAAGAAATGCCCGAGTAGAGACCGATCTCCGGATTGGGCGAGAGGGGTGCCATAAAACCCTTCCCCTCTCGTAACCTGGCTCCCGAACCTCAGATATCGAAGGTGACGACGGTCCAGTCTACAAGCCTTTTTCAAAATCAAACAAACGTGGCAAACGTTTTCGAGTTCGGCTCCTTGGGTGTTTTCACCGCTAAAACCCGAGTGGCGACTCTGAATCGAAGCGTTTCGCCGCGCTTTCCGAAAAAGGGCCGCGCCCAAGTTTTTGTAAACGAAAATTTTCGGGGCGCGTGCCCACAATCACAATTATCAATAACATACAAAGTTAGGTTTTTGCAATACTATAACTTGATATTACAAAGCTTAGTACATATTGATATTCCAAACTACAACAAATTGATCATTTTCCTTGGCTTTTGATTCACTTGAGTAGCTTCAATCTCTTTTATTGCCTTTTCGAATCTCCACTAGCCTTTGCAGGCTGAAATCTTTACCAACGAACTCTTTCGATTAACAGCATCCTCTCCAATGCTTCCATTATAAAAGAGCACCAACTGAGTAGACAAGGATTGAGTGCCCACAAACATATCACCATTTAATTATAGCATCTCTTAGCCCTCCATAAAATTGGAGTTGTAAGAGTTTCAGCAACTTCATTAAAAAACAGTATTCATAGCACCAGAAAACTGCAGAGATCTTTCAGCAACTTCATGATTTTGCATAGGGCCCTCCAAAAAAATTGGATCCAAAACACAACCCTTAGCCCTCCAAAAAAATTTGAGTTGTAAGAGTTTCAGCAATGATATTGCATACGGCCTGTTCTGTAATGACGAGATGATTGCAATTGGCACAAACATTATACACGAACTTCCTCTTGTCTTTTAAGAAAGGATGAGCCTGCACAAATTATATAAAAACTTCTTGAGAAGAAGAGCTACATTAATGTGGGCACCAAACCAGAACCTAGAACTTAGTCAGTTGAGGTTTCTAACACTAAACCAGTAGTCACCCCTTCATATTGTGCAAATTTACCGTTGGACAGAAATTATGGTCTACGAAGTTCATATCCTTAAGGGTAGCTAGGCAAATGTTAATACCTAATTCAAGGAGCACCTTTACAATGTTAAAGCATCCAAAGGACAGCAAAACTATCATCCTATATGGCATTAGTCATTGAAATGCAGCCAAAGAAAAATTTGAGTTTGGTGGATTTATTTTACAATGGAAGTAGTCGAGGCCTCGTGCAGCACCAATAGCAATCTTTATTCTTGTGCTCCAACTCAATGGCTCTTTATTAGGTTCAATATCTGATAATACAAAGCACTTTCAATGGCCAATGAACAATTAAGACTAGAGTCACTACACAACCGGTGCTAATGTATGTTTTGTTCTCAATTCAACAGTGAGGAAACAAAAGCATTTAGGGAAAAATAAAAGGGCAAATTATAGTTACCCCCCTCTAACTATGCCTCCCGTACACTTACCCCCCTCTAACTTTTTTTTTGGCACTTAACCCCCTCAAACTAAAGGAAATTCAAACGGTCATAACTTCAAACGGTCATAACTTTTTCGTCCAAAGTCGAAAATATGCAAATTATATATCGATTTTGAGATCTTGAAGTCAGCTTTCTAATGACACCAAAATCACATCACGATTCAAAGCACACAGAAAGTTATGATCAAAAGAGTAAGGGCTGGTAGACAGAAAGACCATTTTAATCATAACTTTCTGTGTGCTTTGAATCGTGATGTGATTTTGGTGTCATTAGAAAGCTGACTTCAAGACTTCGAAATTGATATATAATTTGCATATTTTCGATTTTGGATGAAGAAGTTATGACCGTTTGAATTTCCGTTAGTTTGAGGGGGTTAAGTGCCAAAAAAAAAGTTAGAGGGGGATAAGTGTATGCGAGGCATAGTTAGAGGGGGGTAACTATAATTTGCCCAAAATAAAAAGATTGCCATCAATTTTCTTATCATGCTCTAATATTTCTTTTACTTAGGAAAAGCAAGCCGTGGTTTAGAAGCAAAACAGGATTGTTGCGCACTCTAACGAAAGAGAAAAGGAAACACACGAAAACCATGATTTTTGTTTCTAAATCACGATGTAGTAATAATTTGCAAGATGTATGCATTCTTTTTTTCAGGACTTACAAATACATTTTTTTTCCCAGGACAATCACGAAAACTGTGACATGAGAGCTTGATTAAATGCAGACAAACTAATCTTTGTATATTTATCTATACATAACAGTTCAGTTCCATCCCTTTAACATTAGAGCAAGCCAATTTGACTCTAAGTTCAAAACGAAACCCTAATTTTCGAATTAGAGTTTTTTTCCTTTCAAAAAACTCAATTTAATTTTTTTTCCCAGCAACTAAGCAATCAGTTAGGGTACTAATTGAACCAGAGAGAGAGAGAGAGACCTTCGTGGTGGGGTAACAACGTCGGATTTCCCAGCTGGTGGTGGTGGCGGTCTCTGGCGGTGGGTAGCGCTGTGGTTGGGTTCTGGTGGTGGAGGTGGGGAGTGTGGTCGCTGGTGGAGATGGTAAGCGTGGTCGCCGGTGGAGGTGGGAAGCATCGTCGCCGGTGGTGGTGGTGTGCGAGCCCCTCTCTCTCGTCTCTGAAATTTTTTGAGCGTGAAAGTGGAGTGCAATTTTGTTCACCCTCCTTAAAAGAGGGTGAACATTACCCTCTCTCTCATTGGTTGAAATGGTGTGGACCCCACCACAAAGTGATGTCATGCTTATCATGCAATACACTTTTTGGTAAGCATGACATCACTTTGTGGTAGGGTCTACATCATTTCAACTAATAGGAAGGAGGGTAATATTCACCCTCTTAAGTGGAGGGTGAACAAAACTCAACTCGTGAGGCAGGAGAAAGGAAAGGGCAAGGGGGAGCGCTGTTCACGACCTAGGTTTTTTTTTGGGTGCTGCTAAATACAACTGCGAATTTACTACATGTAGCCAATTCATAAAAGGAAATTTTGGGATTCCCTTTTATGAATTGGCTACATGTAGTAAATTCGCAGTTGTATTTAGCCGGGCCCTTTTTTATTTTTTAATAAAATGACGTCGTTTTGTGCTTAGGTCACGCTGACGTCAGCGGTTGTGTGGGTTGGTTGTTCTTTGTTGGTTGTGTGTGTAGCATTTCCGTTTTTGTAAACTTATTTTTCTTATTCTTTTTGTGTATTCTGTTTGTCTTTTCTGAATTTTTGTTAGATTCGCATCATATTTTTTGGATTAATCATCCGTCTCGTTGTCTCGACGAGAGGAGTTTAAAAAGTACAAAATTATAACGGAAAGCAAAAAAAGTTCATGAAAGACGAAAAAATATCAAATAGCTGTCTTATTTGATTTTTTTTTCACCATCGGTCCATATTTTTATACTTTTCCGATTCGTTTTGTCGAGGCGAGGGATTAATCCCAAAAATTATAACCAAAAGCTAGACAAAAAATTACGAAAAATAAAAAATATCGAAATAAGTTTCAAATTTATAAATTTTCAAGAACCCAATAATTCTTAACCAAGGAAAGAATGACACCTAGATTAACGTGTCTGGGGTAGGCAACGGTCGTCCTGATAAAATGAACCAACATAATCCAATCAAACCAACCCAATCCAATCAGCAGAGTCAAGAATTAAAGATACCAAAAAAGTTAGAGCCATGTCACCCCCAACCACACCTCAATTACATCATCTCACTTACAGGCGGGTCCCACTGAAACGGAACTCGCCTGTATGTGAGAGGGTGTGGTTGGGAGTGATGTGCCTCTAGCACTACTCTTAAAGATACAGAAAGTCTGTCCACACAGACATTACATGCATAGATTGTGCATATATTTTTTGTGGGGCTCACCACGGGTCTCATACAAATGATTCGAGCCGTTTATTGAATGCAAAACACTTTTTCAAGAGTCACCGTGAAAAATCAGCTTAATCCGATATTTATAGGTGTTCGATTCAATCATTTAACTTTTTATTTTCTTGAATTCTCAATGAAAAGGTAGATGATTGGGTCGAGAACTGTTAGGTATCGGATTGACCTGATTTTTCTCAAGGACCTTTGAAAAAGTGTTTTATATTTAATGAATGGCTCGGATCATTTGTGTGGGATCCACACAAAAATCTGTTCACAATCTGTACACTTTTGTCTGTATGGATAGAAAGGTTCTTAAAAATAGTTGTTGTACTTTCTGTTTCAAGTGTAGTGTGTGCCAACTTGACTACCAACTGAAAATGTTATGGTCCATGAAACATATGGATGAAAGTATCAATGCAAAGGAATTGGACGATTAATCCAATCAGCAGAGTCAAGAATCAAGATGTTTGACCAAAATTAAAAACAGAATTAGGATAGTCGGTGTACTTTCTCTTTCAAGTGTAAAGGAATTGGACGATTAATCCGATTAATCCAATCAGCAGAGTCAAGAATCAAGATGTTTAACCAAAAATTAAAAATAGAATTAGGATAGTTGGTGTACTTTCTCTTTCAAGTGTAAAGGAATTGGACGATTAATCCAATCAGCAGAGAGTCAAGAATCAAGATGTTTAACCAAAAATTAAAAACAGAATTAGGATAGTTGGTGTACTTTCTCTTTCAAGTGTAGTGTGTGCCAACTTCACTACCCGTTAAAATAAGAACCGAAAATATTGTGGTCCATGAAACATATGTATGAAAGTGTCAATGAAAAGGATTTGGACGGTTATCTTAATCGTTCAATTTCTTTTCATGGACATGTTTCATGGACCCTATCATGTAGGATTTCATACGAAACCCTAAACCCAAGAACTCATATCAAACCATTGAAGAAAAATTATACCGGATGCGTACCTATCGCCATAGAGGAAGAAAATCTTAGTGTGGTTATTCGTCTTCTGCCTCCAAAATCCTTCTTTTGATTTTGACCTTAGTCTCACACAAAGATGGGAAAGTATGAGAAAAGAGGGTTTGGAGTGGAGACCTTGACCACCTATTTATAAGACCTGATTCCATCATAACCCATCATAATAGATGGAACCATATTGACTGCTTTAGGTTGATCTTGCAATTGAAAACATTCAACAACGGCAATTGCATAACACAATGTTGCAAAAGTATAGGGGTTCCACTCTAAGAACAATGTCTCCGTTGGAAGAGCAAGCTTGTGGTGTACGTTCTTACACCGTTTTGTTTTGAGAAGTTTCAAGAGGAATTTGGTAGAGCGCGCAACTTTATATTCATCAGTTCATGAGTATGGGTGTGAATTTGGAGTCAAACATCACGATAGTGCAAAGAGCAAAACTCACATTACGTTTTGGGATGGTGAGACTACTACATATGCAGTTGAAGCATTTATAACATACATTTCTTCTACACTCTCCTTCTTATAACATACATTTCTTTTTTTGTCTTTATTTGGTATGAATTTACTCTATCATTTAATGTGTGAAAAGCATACTTATAAAAGGGTAAAAAAGTAAATTCATATGAATAAGAAAAAAAAAAGAATATATAATAAAAAAGAAAATGTAAAAGTCATTTTCCTATTAAATATCGTGTTTTGACCATTCTTACTGTTGACCTAACTGGCTTTTACTAGCCGGACCCTCTTTTTTAATCATCCACCTGTATCTTGTCTCCACCTCTTTTTCTGGTACAAAATATCCTCCCCCTCTTTCTCCTTAATCATTCTCTCTTTGTCTCTCTCTCTCTCTCTCTCTCTCTCTCTCTCCCCTTCCTTTTTTCTTTTCTTTTTCGCGAACCAAATTCCCTTCCCCTCCTTCAACTGCCGACAATCCACCCTAATACCCACTACCGTCGATAAAAATTACCCGCAGCCATTTTTGGTTCACGCATCAAGTGTGAGCTACGGATGTACGTTCGCTACATAATTCCACTTTTAAATGTTCTGTGAAATGCATTAATTAATTAAAACCTTGTTATGGAATGATATATTGTCAGATTCTCTCTCTCTCTGTTTAACAATTTCGAGCCTAAAAACTATTGATTCGTCTCTCTCTCTCTCTCTCTCTCTCTCTTTGATGGTGGTTATATTATGTTGAAATGAGTTATTGAATGTTTTTGCGTAAAGATTCATCCCATGCTAATTGTGTAACCTTTGTATATCATAACTCACTGATTTGATTTTGTGTTTATGAAATCCTTTCAGGGCAGGTTCGCAACGACTGAATAAAAAGAATCGAAAGAGTTGTACTATTTTATTTCAAGGCTTGTATGAGAGGAGAATTTTTAAACTGCTTACAAACGATTTTTAAACCACCTATAAACTATGTACTCCATCCGGCCCACACAGATTTTCCATTTTCACTCTTCACAACTTTCATTATTAATTTTTTTTTTCTAAATGATGAGATAAAGAGTGGGAAAATCATTTTTGACCATTCGGTGAAGAGAAAAATAATCACAATGGTCTGGATTAGCTAATACTACCCCATCACGTGGTATTGGATGGTCCCATAGGTATAGGACCAGATAATCCCCTTCTAGTTCAGTGACTAGCTAATCCTAAGGGATTCAAGCATCGGAGGAGCGTTTTTAGGTCACACTTAGTTTTATAGAAAGATTGATTTTCTCTCTATCTACCCTCCCTTCTTTCTCTCTAATTAGATCTCACTTCACATCAACATGTATAACTAGGAAACGACTTCGGTGTCTCCGGTCATTCTGGGGACACCGTAACTTTTGGCATAACAAAATCATTATGAGCATAACCAAAATCCATTACAAGCATAACAAAACCATAACAAGGCATAACTTGTTTGTTATGCCTTGGTTGGGTTTGGTTATGCCTTGGTTGATTTTTTGAATATTTTTTGGTTATGCCTTGTTTGGGTTTTGTTATGCTTGTAATGAGTTTTAGTTATGCTCATAATGGTGAAATTATGCCAAAAATTACGGTGTTTCCAAAATGACCGGAGACACCATAGCATCATCCGTGTCACTATCTAGATGATGCAATGGTGTCTCCGGTCATTTTGGGAACATCGTAACTTTTGGCATAACTGACCATTAAAAGCATAACAAAAATCAGTGATGTGCATAACCAAAACTTTATAGAGGCATAACCCTCAAAATCCCCAGAAATTTTGGGGATTTTGAGGGTTATGCCTTTGTAAAGTTTTGGTTATACACATCACTGATTTTTGTTATGCTTTTAATGGTCGGTTATGCCAAAAGTTACGGTGTCCCCAAACGGCAGGTGGACACCGTAGCATTTCTCCAACTATCTATAGGATGATGAAGGTATCATAGTTTCTCTTCCCTTCATATATGGATGAATTTTTGGCATAACTAAAACTCATTACAAGCATAATAAAATCCAAATAAGGCATAACTAAGAAATATTCAAAAAACCAACCAAGGCATGACCAAACCAAACTAAGGTATAACAAACAAGCTATGTTTTGTTATAGTTTTGTTATACTTGTAATGAGTTTTGGTTATACTCATAATGATTTCGTTATGCCAACAGTTACAGGGTCTCCAAAATAACCGGGGACACCGAAGTCATTCTCTTCATATAAACTCTCTCTCTCTCTCTCTCTCTCTCACACACACACACACACACACACTTCACGATTTTTCGGATCATATCTTAAAGAGAATGACTTCGGTGTCTCCGGTTATTTTGGAGACACCGTAACTTTTGGCATAACAAAACCATTATGAATATAACCAAAATCCATTACAAGCATAACAGAACCATAACAAAGCATAACCAAAACCACATAAAGGCATAACTTGTATGTTATGCCTTAGTTGGATTTGGTTATGTCTTGATTGATTTTTTGGATATTCCTTAGTTATGCTTAATTTGAGTTCTGTTATGCTTGTAATGGGTTTTAGTTATACTCATAATGGTAAAGTTATGCCAAAAATTACGGTGTCCCCAAAATGATCGAAGACACCATAGCATCATCCTACTTTAAATATCGTAAGTTCCCTACTTTTGTTTAACAAGAACATTCAACAACGCTACGATTATTTTTGATCTACATTAGGAAACTAACTTTTGCACCATTGGTGTTTTTTTTTTTTTTCCATTTTCTATATATACAGTTCGTTTCCATTGCCGGTTATACACGAAATGTCGAACCCCGGGGCTATACATCTCGCAACTAATGTTGGTGGAAAGCTAGAGAGAGAGGAAGTAATCGACGCTGTAGAGAAGTATGCACTCTAATTTTTTTCCATCTTTTCGCTTTGTTTATTTTTTTTTCCCCTTGACGATATATAGTATATATCTCAAAAATTGTCTTGACTAGCTAACATAGGAGTGGCGATTAATATTTTGCATCTGTATTATACATACCCGAAAATCCTTTGTACTCCCTCCGTCCCATAATATTTGTCCGGTTCGCAAAACGAGAACGTAAAAATAACCCAATTTTTCGCGAGAAAAAGTCAAAAAAATTTCAATTTATTTACTAGATGTCGATGAGTTCTTTCATTTTATGAAAAAAGTTTGAATTTTTTCTTGAAAGAAATGCATTATTTTTTATTCCTTGTTTTGTGGATCAGAAAAATTTTTTTGGAACTGAGGGAGTTCTTATTTTTTGCGTGTACTAATATTTTTGTATATTTTCTCCATTAATTGTGCAAGAATCTATATCAAAAATGCTAGGGGTACATATGAAATGTACATATTATGTACATATCAGTTTTGTGGGGCCCACTTCGGGTTCCACAAAGATGATTCAAACCGTCCATTATTTTTCAAATATTTTTTTATGGAGCCCTGTAAAAAATCAGCACAACCCGATATCGGTAAGGATTTTTTCTTAATTTGTGGAGGCGAAACTACTTAACTGCTTAGTTTCGCCCCTACAAATTCAGAAAAAATCCTTACCGATATCGGGTTAAGCTGATTTTTTACAGGGCTCCATAAAAAAGATGTTTTAAAAATAATTAGCGGTTCGGAGCATTTTTGTGGGACCCGAATTGGGCGCCACAAAATCTATATGTGCATTGTATGTACATATTATATGTACCAATAGCAGCACTCTATCTATATAGAGTACTGCTATGGGTACCGACGGTACCCATAGGGAAAATGCACCGACGGCCACCGGACGGCCGTCTCCGGTCACCGGACGGCCGATCCGAGCCGTCCAAAAATTTTAAAAAATAAAACCGAGTGGCCTTACGCGAGAATCAATGGCATCCGAGGTGTGTAGGGTACTTGATCCGAGCACCCATTTTTCGTGTATATTTGTATATACGTGTATATACACGAAAAAGGGGTACTCGGATCAAGTACCCTACACACCTCGGATGCCATTGATTCTCGCGTGAGGCCACTCGGTTTTATTTTTTAAAATTTTTGGACGGCTCGGATCGGCCGTCCGGTGACCGGAGACGGCCGTCCGGTGGCCGTCGGTG